>NC_090781.1:19210578-19510578 GCF_040054535.1 Antennarius striatus | reverse complement strand
ACAGACGCAAAATGGACTGAAATGATGTAAACTTGAATTCTGTTTTTCCATTAAAAAAAACAAACAATTGAGAATGACTTGACTCGAAATGACCTGTACCTGTATTTTAGTTTATTTAGTGTTGTTTTTTTTTTCCTGTAATTTTCTTGGGTATGTCTTGGAGAATACTGCTTTCGTATTTAATGGAATTATCCCATTGACCTCAAATTCAATTCAGCTTACGAACGTCTCATAACCAAGTGTGTTAGTAAGTTGAGGACTAGCTGTATGACCAAAATTAATTTTTTCATTCCTTTATTAAGCAAGTGTACTTACCCATTTTCAGAAGAAACATCACAAAAAAATGAAACTCAGATGTACTATTTTCCCAAAATCATTTATTTGATGTGGATATGACTGGAATGATGTTCACCACAGATGTTCAACTTCGGGTTAAGAAGTAAACATACGACTCTATCAATTTGTGATGAAACCACAAATCATCATGATTAGATAACCTGCCACAGATAAATCAGGACTGTCTGCACCCGGGTTTGCATCTGTTGTGTACATGCACAGAAATTAATGCAGTTTCAAATGTGTCTAAAGCTCCTATAGGTGTGTATCTCATAATTGGTTTTCTGCAATTTGACTTTCTTTAAAAATAAATTTTCATGCATGCGCGAACTTCCGTGATTTATCTGCGATGACGAGTAAAAAGTTTATCCACACCATAAAGTGACTTTTTCTAGTGTGGGAGTCTGTGGCCGTGGACTCAGATATTCTACTTTAATTAATGACAACAAATAATGTGCAGCAATAAGTACAGTAGTGGAGCGGTAATTTCAAGTGGAGAGGCAATCTTTATCTAATACTAGCAGCTAGCATTTGCAGGCATCAGGGAACGATGCAGCAGGTTCTGGTTGTGGTGTCAGTTGGATATCCAGCTGTATTATTTATATCTGCACATTTAAATACAGAATGTATTTGACACAAACAGAAGTCCATCAAACTCTTCTGGGTGCTTTCTTATGTTCCATTTACACAAAGGGGGATCCAGCTGCTATGCCGTTCTGGTTCATTAACCTCCTCACGATGATGATGATGATGGTGAAAACCAAAGTCTTATATTTAGTCTTTTAATCATATGTGTTTTCCAGGCATCCTCTAGACACTTCCCACCCAACCCCACCCCACCACACACAAATGCTGTTCTTCATTTTCCCATCATTTTAAATGTGTTCTTGAGCATTTCAACTTTGCTGACACAAACACTGACATACTTCCTGTGTGCAGGATGCTGCCAATGCAGTGATGAATGTCTGTGTGACTGTACCCATGCCTCTCATCCTAATTAAAGATATTTATGCTGGTTTGGCTTGGCTCCGCCCATGTTGCACCATGTATGCTGTTTCCTATAATAAAAGCCTCCTCAGGGACGTAAACCCTGATGAAGGTGAGAATGAAGCGGATATTAATAAAACTATTTTAGCTGTGTGTGCAAAAAAGCTAATACACAATGTCATAGTAATGATTTTTTACCATGAATGTAGAAGATGGGGGAAACTTTCAGGAAAGTTGCTCGTACAACAGGAAAACTTCAGTATATGTCTAGGATATACTGTAACTAGAGACTTCTCCGAAGTTGCAACACACACATCTCCAGGTAATTTCCAAATGAACCTCCATTTTTTGTAGACAGTATGAAATAATCCATCACAACACATTATAAACAGGCTAACTCCCCATAGAAAAACCCTAGCTGGTAGGTAACCATGACAACAACCTCACACCGAGGATGCGCCTAATGGCAGCAGCGGAGCCTTGTGTTAAACAGAGCGCTACGTTTGTGGCTCGCGGACAGAATCCTAGTCAAACACAAAAACACTTCTTGTGTTTCAAGCTCATGTGAACAAGCTGCTCCCCCCCCACCCCACCCCCAGCTGTGAGCCTATCTGGGACAACTGTACAGAGTACAGTATGTGTGTCTGCAAAAGCACACACAGGACTGTCTTTGGTGCAGCGCTGCATTCAGGCTAAACACACTTAAGGCTAAGCAATCAGCGAGTAAAGTTTCCTCGCTGCTGTCATTAAAGCTCCACATAAAAGCTTAAGCTGCTTTTATCCTTCTAGGGAAGAAAGGGAGAATGTCAGCACATAATTAAATTAGATGAAAGGAGGGGAATTAGAGGCTTCCTCCTCTTTAAACACAAACGGCTTAATCAGAACCTTGGGCTAAATGAGAGACAGACGGTTACATGATCATGCGGAGGATAAACATCCTCCATGTTTTTTTTTTGCTGTCTCACTTTTCCTCACTTCTTTATTATCTCCCCAACTTCCTGCATGTCTCTTACCGACCGTCTGTCAGGTTGTCCACTTCTCTTAGGCTTTCTTTTATCTAATGCCATCGATATGTTGGTACAACCTGTGAATTTTATGTGTCTTCAAAACGGTGCTTACGCCTTCCTCCTCTTTGTCTTTCCCACATCTCTCTCACTCGTCTTTCCTTCCTATCCTCATGTTTTTAACTTCACTTTAAGTTTCACTACTCTCCCCTCACCTCATCTGCCCATCTTCTCTCCTTTTGAAGAGAAAAGTCAACGCGTTGAACGCACCACCTGCCGCATATCGAGTACCGGGTGTTAGAAGCTGTAGTGTAAGCCCTTATTGATTGGAAATATGAATCCAGCCATACCTCAGAATGATCCGTTTTATCATGTTTGCCCTCAGAGATCGCCTTCAATGTCAGTTTATTTTTACGTGAGCCGTCTAAACACTAGTTTGAAGGAGGGCATGATGCAATAAGGGGTGCAGCGGAGGAAAAAAAAAAGCTTTTCAAATCCTGTTTGTTGGATTGAGCCCTGCCTCTAGTATCAGAGAAGGATTTCATTCTGAAATACGATCCACCGCCGCCTCAAACTGACTCTAATAGATACTAATGAATGTTTTAGCGATCAGAGGAAGGTCTCTCGGAGCATATGGCTATCTGTAGAATAGTGAAAACTGAATAGTTGGGGTCCAAAAAGCAGTATTGATATACTGCTGTACGTATAAATACATACATCTATAGTGCACACGTTAAAAGGTTGTTTTATATCGTGTTGTCAGAGAGTTGACTGACAGCTGAAGTAAACAAGTTGTGTTTGTGCAGAAACATGTCTTTGCAGTCATTTTTTGAAATCTCCTCCCAGCAACAAGACTCGATGAAATGATGAAATCTGGCCAAGAAATATTCTGGCGCTGGTCGAACCCAGCCAGGTTTTAGTCCTGGGGTGACAAATGCTCCGTTTTTTCCAAGTCCCCTTTGTGTCTAAAAACAAAACTCAGCTTCCTTTCAAGATGCTGCTCCGCCCGACATGCTTGATGGACCGAGAGGGATGGAGTCCGAGGCTGAATGACCTTTTGGCTAAGCTAAGCTAATAGCACAATGTCTTAGCTTCATATCAACATGAGATCTTTATTGATCTTTCCAAACAAATCTGGACAAGAAAGCCAATTATCTTTGTTCCAATAAATAAATAATATTTTTCTGACATTTTCTTTATACTTGTCTTTCTTACAATCTCAGGTGTCCCATCAATATGTGTGTTATTGATTAGAAATCTCTGCCTCAGTGCAACATTCACACATACAGTAACTACATCTTAGCGATATTTCCGATTTCCTATCAGTGTTCCCTAAAACCAACGCAGAGCTTTCTGCCAACAGATACTGTATATATGAGTTAATTTAGCTCTCAATAGCAGGAACGATTTGAAAAATAATATTTTAATAACTTTTAATAACTTTGGCTTAATCTGTCGACCTGTTTGGTACTCATGTGAAAACAAAGAGAAACAAAGTGTGTATATGGGGGGGGGGGTGACTTCTGAAACTGGAAAGGTGAACTGAATGTTTTGGAGATATGGGAAAGACTGGCAGGCATAGAGAGGAAGAGTCCAGCTGTCACAGAATGAAGCGGCAGAAAAGTAACTTATATTCCATCATTTTTTTTCTTGTAGTCTCCATTCTGATGGTTGTACATAACCCAACATGTCATCTACTGCTCGAAGTCATCATAAACTAAAGGCCAGCAGTAACATAGACTTTATGTAGATCCGTTAGGGACCACGACTCTGGTTAGGGTCCACTGCCGTGAAGCCACACCCCCTGCAGCAGCTGTCATCTAGTGCAGCAGTCCCCAACCCCCGGGCCACGAACTGGTAGTGGCCCGTGGGTCATTTGGTACCGGCCAGCACAGAAAGAATAAATAACTTACATTCTGTTTTATTTATTTCTGAATCTGAAAGATGTTTTATTTTGAAAAATTACCCGATTCTCTGTTACATCCGTCTATCAGTGGTTCCCAACCACCGAGTCGTGACCCGGTACCACGGGACATTAGGTACCGGGTGGCACAGAACGTTTGACTTTTTCTTTTTTTTTATTGATTATCAGTCTAAAGATGTTTTATTTTGAAAAGTAACATCTGAGCGTAATGACGCACAGAGGATTGCATGCGTCTGTGCCTCTTAACAGGTGTCGGTCACGTAACAGGTTACCAGCCGTTACCCCAAAATTAAGCTACCACAACTGCGCCAGAGTTCTGGATTAGTCAAAGCACATTATCCTGAGATTGCCTTCCGCTTCCATTTCCAACCTCCTGTCTTTGTGGAGCAGGATTTTCTTCAATGACCGTAAAGACAACCAAACTGTGGAGTAGACTGGACATTGCTCTAGTGCATCGTTTAAATATGGGATGGAGGCAGCTGACAGGATTTGATTGTGTAGTTCATGAGATTCTTGGATCTCCACACTCCTACTTCAGAGAAGAAGCCTGAGCTCGAGTTGAGCTTGCATGATAAAAAACGTAAACGTGGCGTGGTGCTAGAGAAGAATGTGTGCTTTTGCACAAACTTGCAAGTGTGTCTGTTTGCGTGCACACTTTTGTTTCTGTGCATATGCCTGTGTGTAATTCAGTATGAAATCCTGTTGTACCACCAACTTCACTGCAGACCTAAGGGAAGCCATGAGACTGCTAATTAGCTGCACAGAGGGGAAGCAGCCCCCAACAACAAATCAAATCTGCTTTTGAAACTGGCTCCCCCTGAGACTCTATGGAAACGGGGCAATTTAGTAACCAAGGCGATGAAATATGATGCCATTTATTTCAGATTCCAGCATTGCTGTCTTTTTTTTTTTTCAAAATTAGATGTAGGAAGGATTTTCTTGCACGCTTAAATGTGAATACATCCTTCCATGTGCCACTATTTTTTTTCCTCCAAGTTCTTGTCCCTGCAGTCACCTCATTTGCCCATTTAACATTTTCAAAGAGGGAAATGTTTGTGCTCCAAGAGATGCAGGGTCATTCAGAGGGCATTTTTGTTTCATTTATTTTTTCCTCCCTACAAAACATAGTGTGATTAACCAAGCGTAGTTGCTAGCAGAAATACAAGTAAGGATGGGTGCTTTTTAGTTAGGCCCAGGCACTTTTATTGTAGTTATTGACAGCTGTTAATTCACAAAGAGGATATAATTCTTGATATACATTGAAAAGGATAGAATTTGCACAGCTCCTCTGTGGGATTAGAGAAACAAGATATCATGCATCCACTTGGCACGAATAATATTCAAAAATTCCTAGCAAGGCTGGTGTGTTAGTATTGAGTGTGGGAATGAAATAAATGCAAAGCCAGAAAGCAAGATAGCATTGTATTGAAATACAAGATCACACCCCCCCATGCACATATTCAATTTGCTCTCCATCTATTATTCATCTGCTCATCCATCTATCCCCAGCGCAATTACAAAGGTCAAGCTGTCCTCACCTGTACTGTATGAAAAGCACACAGAGAGAGAGAGAGAGAGGGAGAGAGAGAGAGAGAGGGAGAGAGAGAGAGAGAGGGAGAGAGAGGGAGAGAGAGAGAGAGAGGGAGAGAGGGAGAGAGGGAGAGAGGGAGAGAGGGAGAGGGAGATATCAATAAGCATTAATGTATTGCCAAGTACAGTGTGTGTCTCAAACCATAATGCTCTGCAGGTTTTGGAGTCATCGGCCAAATTGGCGAGATTCAAAGAACTTGCATGCTGCGGTGAAGCGGATGGAAGAAGATCAACAGTTGCCAGGGCTCTCGGCACAAACAGTGAGCGCCACAGCATATCATGGTTAACAAGCGAATTAAAATGTTACCCCAAAAGAGAATTAGACACCATTTTTAAACATTAAACATCCATGACGACCGAACAGCAACACTCCTACAACACATGTTGAATTTTATCAAGACGTAGCGGCCACATGACATTCTGAATTTCAAAATCAGTAATTCAAGATGGCTGCCAAGTCAATTCACTGTTTGTGTGCCCATGCCTGATGTTTGAATTTTTGTGATTATGTGTGTGATCATTTTGCTAATTATGAGTGATACCTCTCAAGAAAAACATTTTCCACTTAATGTGAGATATTTGGACGAAGTATTTTGACTGGATGTCTCCAGATTAACATGACTCTCAGGACCTGGACTGCTGAGGCCTGAAGCCTCCAGGCTGAGGTCTCCACCTGTTTTCTGCAGAGGGAGAAGAACTCAATGTTCTCTACTGAGCCACCAGATTTATTTGCCTGCTGTTTTTTCCAATGAAACTGGGAATCAGACCCCCTTCTGGACTTTGGACTCTCGGCTTGGTATCGAAGCTACAGAGTGTGGAGGTGAGGACTTCATTCTTCTGCAGCTTGTCCACATGGGCTGCTCTGGATTGTGATTCTGTACTCCTACTGGACTGAAGTGGATGAGCGCTCTCCTGATCTGCTGATCTGTTTTTATTAATTACTAAAAACTTCACACCATTGGCTGATTTAAACCTAATCAACACAGGTTTAATATCAGGTGGTGCTTATTTTGTGCAGACCTGAACTAAAGGAACAAAATGAACACAGCTGTGTAAATGGATTCACTTTTACTGCAACACCGACAACTAACTTCTTCAACATTACCTTTGTAGTCCACCTATCAGTCCAGCAGGCCACACCCTGAACTGAACATTTACCCCCCCAGCAGACAATACTTCACCATCCCAGAAGACTCGGCTCTACAGTCAGAGAGACAGAGGCCCCGACACATAATCCTCTGGTAAATACAAATTAAGGTGTATGTGTAAGGTGTATTGATGCTGACCACCTCACTGCTCTGTTTCTGAACTCCATCAGACTTCAAAAGTGAACTGACCTCAGATGGTCTGAAAGAACTTTGACTCTTTAAACCTTCAACTCATTAATGCACCAACAAGGCCAGAAATCAGAAAATAAATTTACCATGCTCGACCTAATTACAACGAATGCATGTCACAATCAATTTGCATATTTTGTAAAGATGTCAGTGGTCTATGTAAAACTGTGTGTTTGAGATACAAAACATTCTCAGGCAAAACTGCTTTTCATTTTTAAAAGGCAGTTTATAAACTTTGAAGTGCAGGGCTTCCTAAATTATTTGTGGAAAAGTGATTTTACCAGAACCATTCTAATTCCTAAGGTTGAGTCATCACTAAACTTTCCTGGCTATCTCTAATAAGCCTGCTCCCATTAATACGTTCAGGCTGAGTGGTAGGGAGAATCCCTAGTTTTCAGTAAAGCCATCAGAGCTAATTCATTTAAGAAACAAATTCAGCGTAAAATCTTGCTTCTAAAACTCTTTTGCTGACTAGCTTAAATTTTAATCCTGAAGAAACAAAGGCCCCTCAGTGATTAGAAAATCTAAAAGTAAGTGTTGTTTTTTAAATGTCAATCACAGAAAAATTTCCCATCTACATTTGAGAAAATAATCAGATCTCTTTCAAATACAGATGCTTATTTAAACCCTTCTTACAAAATTCTGATTAAGTCAGTGGAATTGAAAGACAAAACTGTGATTGTGAATCGGTTTAATAAAGACTTATCAGTGCAAGGTTGACACTTCTGACCTGTGATCTTCATCCCTTGCTACCTGTTTTATATCACTTTTGACCTTGGATGGTTGCTATCTTGGCCAGGTCTGTCTTGTTAAAGAGATTTATCCCCTCAAAGGGACTTCCTGGTTGAATGAAGGAGATAAATAAATCAATAAATGAGAATAAGTCAGAATTTGATTCTCAGACTTTTCAGAAAAAAACAAAAACAAGCCACATTTCTTTCTACAGAGCTAAATGGCAAATGCAAAACATGGTATTTGGATTGATATTTTCATCTAATACATACATAATGGATTAAATTCTTCACATAATTGCGATCTGTCACCACACCGCAAAAGAATTGCGGTGTGACTTTTATGATACCACAGTTTTGCTTCTCAACTGTTTGCTTCATCTAGAATTAAAGTGACTGCTCTGGAAACAGGGGTGCAGTGTGTAGCGCTTTTGCCTCCCAGCAAGAAGGGTTTGACTCCCGTTCTGTGTGGAGTTCGCATGTTCTCCCTGTGGCTGCATGGGTTCTTTCCAGGTTTTCCGGCTTCCTCCCATCTCCAAATACTGTACATACACCTTAGGTAAAAATCAATCGCTCTAAATTCGCATGTACTGTAGGTGTGAGTGTGTGTGTGAGTAGTTGCTTGTGGCTCTGCAATGCACTTGCAGCGTGCTCTGAGTGTACCCCGCCTCTCACTCGTAAGTCAGCTGGGATAGGCTCCAGCAATCCCCGTGAAGCCAGCATAGGCAGAACGAGCGGTAGAAAATGAATGGATGGATGCTCTGAAAAACAATGAGTCTTGATCACGTATTACCAGCAGATTCTTACACAGCATGGAAACCCATTCGGAGAAGGGGCAAGCTCCAATCCGGGGAAAACGCACATGATAATGAGATGGATGACATGCATGGTAGCATGTGATAAGGAACATTCATTCCTATGAGCAGGCTCAACCCATATTTCCTGGGGATACTTCCATATTAACTTCACTTTAATTCTTTAATTGGGTATGACTGCACCGAAGGAATCACAGAGTCACGTGTCGGTTGAGCCTAATTTAATTACCGTCTGCGTTGGACAACCGGTGCCCAGTTTGTTTAACGTCATGGCAGTTTGTTACACAATTCAACTTTAACGCTAATGACAAAAAAAAAAAAAAGATTTTATGAGAGACAACAAGAATCTGGGAAACACAATAATGATGACAGCACATCAGATAGAAGTTTAAAAGGTGTGAAGATGAGCTGTTTGATTTAGTCTAGCAGAACCCTTGAAGTAAAGAATGAAAGGGGGAAATAATGAGCAACCGAGTCATCGGGATTTGATAAAACTAGATGAAGCATCATCAGATCGGGCTTTTAATTATATATATATATACACACACATATTTAAAGAAAGAGCCTGTTATAAATAATATGTCTTAATCAATATGCTGATTATGTGAGCTGTGTTTACATTTGTTATGTCAGTAAAACACAGATTAGTCGGTAGATACGATCGATTTAAACTTTTTGCTTGAGCACCATGAACCAAAAAAGACTGAACATCTTGCCTCTTGTGGGATTAATAAAGTAGCATGATGATGATGATAAAGTTGCTCATGGGGATCAAAACTGATGGAAAGCTCTAAAAAGCTCCTTTGAGATGGGATCCATCGCCCGATGTTTACACCGATATACTGTAAGTATCTGGTTCTAACAAAGAGGCTCTAATGTGACAGACTTTGACCTGCATCGTGTTTTGTTCTCCTGCTCCCTCCCCATTCACATATAAGACTTATAATCAGCTAAGATTGATCTATTAAGAGGAAAACTGATGCACTGACTTGAAGCTGCAGAGCTCCTTGCTGCCTACATGGTGTAAATGTTTAAGGGAGGTTTAATGGGTGTGTGCTGGATTTTTTTTTGCAGCAGTTTGCAATAAGGATGACTGACACACCTGAAAGCAGAAGGGTTTCCACCAACTATTGATACAGTCGAAAAAAGGTCACAGTAAATCCTACATTAATGTATTTTCTGATTTCTGTGATGTAGCTTGAACCGACTGCTGTTGAAGTGATTAGATTGCCGGAGTTGTAATACTGGCTAAATGCCCAGATGAAGGGACTTATTGACGTGCATAATTTTAGGAAGCTTTTCCCTGCCTTTGTTTCCGTAATCCCTTTCAACCCTGTCTCATCGTCTTACCCACCTAGATTTACCTGGCCAGTCTGATCCATATAAGAACTGTCTTGGATGAGGCTGTGATCAAAGGTAGGGTCATTCGTCATGGCTGCTACATGAGGCGTCCTGGAAAGTCACTTTAATTTTTATGTTGAAGAGTAATGTTGTGCTCTATGCAAATTTTAGTCCCTCGTTTTCAGGATCTAGCCTTTACTTCCTTGCTTTGTTTAGTTTTACTCTCTCCCACCTGGTGGGTGGTTGTTTTAATCTGGGTATGCATAGAAAGCCTTTGTGCGACTGCTGGCTGTTTACATTTCATTACTCACATGTTTAAAATGACTCAGTGTCAAACCGCTGTATTAATTATCTCAAAAGTAATTGTGCAATGTGTTCAGGGGAAGCGGGCACTGAGGTCCAGGCTGCATCTTGTGCCGTGTTAACATGGCTGTGCTGCTGTGACTGGGGAATTTTTTTTTTCCCCACATATGTCCCAGAGAAATGAGAATATTGATAAGTAATATTGACATGATGAGATCAGTTAAATGAAGAAGTCCACCTTGAGCGTGTATCTCTTGAACAGTATAGAAGTGGCTGTGACCTGAACTCAATGGTTTTGTTTGTCAATGCAATTTGTCGGATGGTTACAGAAAAATCGCATCAGTGAAAATGAAATCATGTTAACCTCAGAGCACATTCTGAAGCCAGAAACACGGTGCATGTCTCTGGATAGTGGCACTATCATGACGATGATCATCCGTCATATTTAATACAATGCAATCATCATCCACACAGATGATAGATACCACTACTGGCCAGTTCTGCTGCCAACTCCAGGTATTTTCTAATAGCTATGATTCTGGACTTCTGCAAAAATGACACCTTAATGCATTTAAAATATTATCCCCGTTCAGACTGTGGGTCATTACACTTGGTTTTAATGACGGGAAACCTTGCCCTCACAAAGCTAATGATATTTTTACGCACTAGTGGTGGTTCATGTATACACACTTTCTTCCTCTGTTATCACTTTTTAAGGGTCCAGTGTGTGATATTAGGTTTTATTGGAAGAAATGGAAAATAATAGTAATTATGCTTTTGTCAATGCATTATTACTTGAAAATGTGTGAAATTTTGTGTTTGTTACTGTGAAATGAGGCTTTCAAGGAGTGGGCTATCCTGCAAAGAATCGACCGTGTTGCAGCACCATGTTCCTATAGTAGCCCAGAACTGACAAACTTAACAACGGCTCTTTTAGCAAATATCGAACTTCTACCATTTCAAAGTAGAATAAGGGAAGGGGTGTCCAGTTCAAGGTCTGTTCATTTAAACTTTCAGAAATAGACATTTTCTAAAGGATAATAATCAAATCATTGCATTTGCTGTACCTGTACCTGTAATCCTATGTATTTTATTTATGTATTGCAATATGAAGTTCATTTACAGCTTATGAAATGCTATGAAGTCACAGTCAAACTCCTGGGAAGAGAAGGGGGTGATTTTTAGACAATTAGATTTTTAGGATACAGTACTGCCCTGCTCTCATTTATCTCTATCTTTTTGAATAGAATAATACTGTAAAGAATAATGTAAATTTTTTTATTTGGCAGCGCCCTTTTTTTGAGGACTTATCCAATTATATCTTACCTATGAAAAGGCGACTCATAATAAAATGATGACTGATGGTCACAGTTCTCAGAGAGCAGAAATCGGTTAGTGAATCACTATTTGACATAAAAGCTGAGGAGCCTGCTGAACATAATTTCTGTCATTATTCGTCCTTGTTGTTGTGAAATTCTCAGCCTGGAAAATATCTAAGCTTTCTGCCTCAGTTCATTTCCGATCCAGTTCGTCCCTGACTGGCGCTGATTGTCTGTTCGGGGTTGTCCCTAATGTTCCACTCGTATTCTCCTGTTCTGTTCATTCAAATTTCTCCCAACGTGCTTTCATTTTCTACATTCAGCCATGGCTAATAACGCTTCAGTGAGCTTCCAAGTACCAGCGATTCGCACCCCTTTAATGAATATGCCTTGGTGGATGCGTGTTGCGCTAGAGACTGGGTGAATGGTTAGATGCATATGTCTCAGACAACGACCCGCTGATACATGCAGGCACATAAACAAGGATGGTTAGCGCCCGTTTACAACTAATGAAGGTTTTTTTCTTTGAAAGCCATGTAAACGAGCCGTGAGCTTATTTCTGCGAGTGTGTGTTTGCTTTCCTTTAAGGTTATGCTAACGTTTACCCACTGCTGGCTGCAGTAACTATCGATGGAACGGTGCATAGAAATGATCAAAATTTTGTCCAACATTTTTTTCTTATTCTGCAGCCCGGTGTTGAAATGATCAGGGCTGTTGCTAATTTAGAAGGTCTTGGGGTACAGCTCCCTCCCTAGCGACACAGGATAAGCACTTGCAGAATGAATTTTGAAGTGTCTTTCAAGATAACTTTATCAACCAGACCTAATTTAAAGTATAATAATACATAACTAGACAGCACTCAGAGAGCAGACCTTCGCCCGAGCAACCCACATCACCTCTAAAAGCAGCCGCCTCATTATGATTTGACCCTTTGACCCCCCCTGCAGGGTCCAGCTCAGTAATTTGAGCTACATCAAATTTGACACTCGCTCAATTGGCACGGTTTCAGTTGCAGTTTAATCCTTAATGTAAATCTGTAGTTTTATCGTGTGTTCTCTCGTCTTTTAATTTGAAACCTTCTGGATCATCATTTTATCGTGTGAATCCATGTATGATCTATTCAGAATATCACAACCACGGAATATGAAGCAGAAAACCCCTGGTGTTGGAATATGGGGCTAGAAAAACATTGTTTCCCAATCGTCGGCTGCAACATTTACCCCCCTCAAATTGAATCCTGTCTGTTATTTGTAATGTTGGCTAGAACCAGCAGCACTGTGATCAGTGTGGATCACAGCTAGCAACCTTATCAGCTACCATGACACACAATTACCTCCCATTCGATTTAGCTTGCAACTGCAGAGAGAATGGAGAGGGCGCTAATGATATCCCTGGACGTTGACACTGATAGTTTCAAGTTTTACACAGAAATCAAAACCAGCAAATTTGCAAACTGCAGACGTGTTTCCGCTGTCCTCCTTTTCTTCCCAGGTTCCCCCCTTGTTTATATAAATCCAACCTTGGATAAAGTTATAGCTCGGATGGAGCCGTGCCTCAGCCATTATGAAAAATCCAAAAGATAGATCGAAAGGACTAACAAAAAAAGTTCTCCTGTGTGTTGGCAATGGTTTGCAAAGAGGAACAAGAAATAAACTATCTGCAAAGTAGCATCACCAACTTTAAAATAAAGGGTCATTATAACTTATTTAGAGAGGTAAAAGAAAATGTCACACCTGGCAACAATTTCCTTGAGGCAGCTGTGACAGCAGTATGAATTTTATTGTATGAGACTGTCAGATTATTCTGAAAATCCCTTTTTCGAACAAACTAGGTCTTTCATTTTGACATTTTATTCTGTGCTTGATGTGTATTTGTGTAAACAATTTCAGCACAAAGTTTGTGTGTTTGTCCTTAAAAAAAGTTGAAGCCCTGGCAACAATAATGTCACAACTATTTGAGTCACAGTCCTTGATGTACCATTTGGTCAAGTGAGGCCAACTGCTAAACTCAAAGGCAAGACTTTGTAGCCAGAGACGAACCGGCCATAAAAGGACAGCCATCCTTTACCTCTAGAATACGAGCTACAGTGACTTACAACAAACACAATCACATGGCCACTGCATGAAGAAAACCATTAAACAACTGCCTGGCTCAAAGAATGGGAATCTTCCACTAAATTATTTTGTCAGAGTCGTTCGTCAAGCTCAAGATGACTACAATCAAAGCAGCCTATTAACATGCTGTGTGTGTGTGTGTGTGTGTGCGTGCATGCGTGCGTGTGTATGAGATGAATATTTGATGTCTCACTACATGCTCGTCTCTCAGATCCTGACATCGTGTTAGACTAGATATAATTTTTGCATAATACATGGGGTCATTTGCTCAACCAGTCAAACTTCTATCGACTTGGAGTCCTGTCCTTGTCTTGTTTTTTTGCTGATGATTTTTTTCATTTATTTGCATTTGCACGTCTCTCTAAAATTAAACATAAATTAATACTGAGGGATTTAAAATAGTTGGAGAATTGTAAGGTTTGCAGAGGGAAAGCGTGGACCTGGCGTAATGGGACCACGTTTTCAGAGCAGGAAACAGCTGCCTTTTCTCCAACCCACAATCACAGCATTGGAAGCTTAAAGAGATCATAAAACTTGATGTATTCCTGCAGGCTAATAGAAAAAGGGGTTAAGACAAAAAAAGATTGATCTAAGCAGACGTGGAGAAATGACTTGTGAACATCTGTTCTGGATAGCCAGTTTGATGATCAATAGGAATCGTATTGAAGGTCCTGTAGTTCGCTAATGACCTACATAAAGCAGTCAAAATGTAAATGGATGTGTGATCAATGTCCAGTTTAGTCTAAAAAAATGAATTCATGAGCCGATAAAAACAAGAACGATCACACAGCTGTTTAGACATAGATTTAGAAGAAGTCTTGAGCCTTTGTTGAAGAATAATGATCATTTAAAGTAGTAAGTAGTCTTTTAGGGATATCAAATGCTGTGGGCTGTCTCCTCTTTATATCATAGCAATCATTGAACAGCAGAAAAGCAAACTGCACAGCACCAAACTGAGCCAAGACACCTTAATGCCAAATGAGGAGGCAGTAAATAGTAATTCTATGGGTTTGTACAGTGTATTTGTGTGTGGGCTGCAAACTGGTTGCCCGGACCCCCAACTGAGAGCCTGAGAGGTTCTCAGTGCCGTACCCCCCGCCTTTGTCTCCACATCTCACTTCCAGCAACACCCAGAAATTAAGCTGTGAAAAAGAGGAAAAGAGTGAGGGTGAGAGAGAGAGAGAGATGAAGAGAGAAAAAGAGAAGGAGAGAGAGCAACAAACACTGTAATAACTGTCTCTAATTAAGACCAAGGGGAGTAGGGGAGTTATTAACTGTCATAAGCAAGTTTATCAGACCCAGAGAGACCAGATACAAGTGTATGCGTGTGTGTAAAAATACTTGCATGGTTGTTTTTATGCATCCTGAGGTGTGTGTGTGTGAGAGGCACAGAACAAAAAAAAAATAAAATAGTCGCGTCACTGTGTGCTGTGTGTGCGTATGTATGTGCTCATGCATGTGAGATGCATCAGAAGAGCGGCGGTATTCCCTCCAAACATCCCGACTGCTTTTAATACGAATGCTGCTGAGAAATAAACCCTCTTGTCTCTGAGCTCATCAGAAAACACACACAAACTGCCATTCTCCACCAACACACACACACACACACACACACACACACACACACACACACACACACACACACACACACACACACACACACACACACACACACACACACACACACACACACCGAGGTATGTTACATGTTGAGCACCGGTTCATTTCCATAAAGGGAAAACTTGTTGTCATGTGTCTTATTTCTGACAGCTTATCTTCTAAAAGTTGTGTGTTTTTTATGGGTAAGAACACACACACACACACACACACACACACACACACACACACACACACACACACACACACACACACACACACACACACACACACACACACACACACACACACACACACAGTACTTTAGATTCTATTACGTTTTATTGATGCACTTCTCCTTAAAGGTCTATTGGGTTGGATGTATTGGCATGGAGGGAATGTGAAATTTATAATTATGATTTTATAAGCAAATAATCAATATGTTTTTCTTGACCTAACTTGGAGTGATCCTTATATATCAGCAGAGGCGGCAGGTCCTCCTGTGAGTGAGCCATGTTGCTATAGTAACCTACATGTAACAATCTCTAGTTGTAGAAGTTGCCTGAAGCACCTTCATCAGCTGCCGTGAGGCATTCAAATACAAGCTACAACTAATATGTGCCACTGAATCCTGTACAGTGGATCTTGAAAGCAACACTGATTGGCTGTTTTGGGCTATGTGTACTCAGTACAAGATGTAAACACACAATTTAACATCCTTAAATATGTCAGACAACTATAGGTACAAGTTTGCACACCTAGGAAACACGGAGCAACATTAGCGCTCTAGGAACCTCCCACTTGAGCTACTCTCCTGTCCATTGTAGAGTATGTTATGGTAAAAACATGCCACTGCCATTATAATAGTGATATAATGCAGATATGGAGTCATTTATACAGATTTCACAATCATAATAAGGAATACCACGTGGTCTTGTTCAAATGCGTGTGAGAGCTTTTGTGTAAGAGCTTTCTGGTTCAGGTTAGTAGAGAAGGAAGTACCTGGACACACTTTCTGTTTAATACATGAATAAATAAACACAGGAAATGGGCTTGTTTCCCTTGTTGTGTTCTTTATTCATCCCCTCTTTTGTTTTTGTCGAGATTGTTTCCCCTCATTTGAGCCAATTTCCCTGGAATTATTTTTTTGGGCCTCACAGGAGGTTTGAAAGAGCTCACCAGGGCAGCACGATTATGCAAAAATCTGCCTTTGCTGATAGATGATTTTTGTGTTTTTTTACTGTATATTACACCTTAATTTGCTCTTTCGCTTTTACACTTTGAACTTTGTTGTGATTTTTTTCCTCCTTAATTCAGTTAATGCATTTTTTATTCCCTCATTCTTTTTGATATTTTCTCACCTTTCTTTGGTCTCGCTTGACCTACATTCACATCTTTTTGTATTTTCTCTCTCTCTCTCTCCACTCACCCATCCCATCTCCCTTGCATTCCATTACAGTGCAGCCTCCATTGATTTGCTCTCTGGCTGAAGTGCTATTGATTACAGTACATGCCCCAGTGCTACTGAGCCCAGGCGCTACCATTGTGCAAAAATGGTGCATATACATGCGCACATGCAAGTGCACATTGGTTTCTCAATTCAGTTCCACTCTTCTCCTACTCTTTGCCTGCATTTATCTCACTTCAAAACATTTGGCAATACACCAGGTCCCTTCTTTATCCTCTCATCTCTATTAACACTGCATCTTGGTATTCATTGGCATATTGATCGGTTACACACTGTGGAATCTGTGATCATGTGCAATTCTTCGACCATTGTTTTGAAGCCGGTTGCTGCAAAGAATGTGTTGGAAGTGGTTTAGAGTTTTTCCCTGGGAGGAAATGCCTTATAATAAAGCTGTAAAATGTGTTAGCACACGTGACTTGTGTGTGTGTGTGTGTGTGTGTGTTTAGAGGAGAAGCAATATGTTTGGAGTCTCTCATCTAGCGAGCCATGAATTTATGTATTTATGCTAACATGCTGAGTGCGAGCGCTTTTTAATGAGAGAGAGGGAGTGATCATGAGAGCATGGGGCCCGATGAGGCAGGAAATGTCCAAGCCTTCGAATTGCTGGAAGTGACGTATTCACAGGCTATGAAGCAGGAGATGGAATTTAGCGATGTGTAAAACTGCTGACAGGCTCAGTGCCACATGGACAAATCCATACATCTGCATTCGGGAATGCTCCCCATCAACCTCCGTCTACAGCTCGCTTACAAACATCCTTGATTCCCGATGTTTTCAAATCCTTACATGTCGTTTTAATTGATTTCCTTATCTGCTATCTGCAAGTTGGTCACTTGGACCGGATTTATTTTTGTGCCAGTGTTTTGGCTTGTTAGCCGGTTAGCAAGTGTGAATGACTGATCTGTTTATGCGTCAGTGTTTCTGTTATGTGACTTAGGATGTCATGACAGTCATGAGAAGGAAGTCGTTTCTACAAACACAGTTGTGCTAAGAATTTATTGTCCTATTAGCAGCCAAGCTAAGCTAACGAGCTAACTGTTAAAAACGTTCATCTTGACATTTACTGCTGTAGCTTCATCTGCGACCTCAGCCTAAACCTGTTCTAAGCTTTGGGTAATTTTTATAGTTGTTAATTTATTATGGATGGATAATCCTTAACTGGAATTTCTGCTATATGTTCGTGTTCTTAGAATTAAACAGGATTCTGTCACAGTGGTCTGATCAGTGAGGCGAGATTAGGCGTTTTCTGGGGGGTACAGTCTCGCTACACTTGGTTCTGATTTTCATATCACACAGATAACGCTGGAGGGAAATGTCACATTGAAGATGTGTAGCCATCAGATATACAGACAGCAGAAATGACGGGGACACAATATATCAGCTTTCAGTGGAATTTTAATATCTGCATTACATTAGACATCTAATGTAAAGTATCTCAGCAGTGCAGATGACTTTTATCCAATGCTTTATGGCTCTGTGTGGTATTCAGACTTTGTGTTAAACTTATATGTAAATTTTGGTGACTTTGAATGTGAGATATTTATTTATTTTTATTTATTTAATTTATATTTTTTTCAGACATGTTAATATAGCAGACTTCACACCTTCATCATATTTACAACATCAAAAACAACATATGGACATGTTTGCGTGCATGTATTAAAAATGACTTGCAAAAAAAAAATCGATTTTGAAATACTTTCTCAAAACTGAATGTGTTTGTGGCCAAGCTTCAAAGACATTTCTTGCCAAAGCTGGAGTTCAACAAAAGCATATCAACTTGTGTGTATTTTTTACATTTAAATTTAGTTTCGGTTTATTTGCACTGGTAACACTTCTGTTAAATCTGATTGGGCTGCTGCACTTTTTTCTATCAAGCCAAGTTTCCTTGCACTCAGTTTTTACTTTTCCCTTTCAAGTGAAACTATGGTGCAAGCACACTGGCTCCAGCAGTATAGGTGCTTTATCGCACACATAATTAAACACATTTATCCAGCCCCCCACCCCCCCACACACACACACACAACATACACTCTTAAATACACTCTGATCAATAGCGTTAGTGATGGATGTTGCATGCTGATGTACGTGCTGCTCTCTGACCTGTAATTGAACGGGCAGGGTTCACCTCAATGGGGCCATTTCCTCCAAGGGTCATTGGCTGCTAAATGGTTGATAAGCCGGTACACTCTGTTTCTGCTGCTCATATGTCTGCTGTCATAGCACTCGGCCTAGCTGACTGATTCCCTCAGGGTGTGAGAAAGCAAGAGTTTGTTCAAGATGGTTCAACTTGAGCGTGTATGCCTGACAGCCCGTGTGTGTATGTACACGCATGTTTGAAATGGTGTATATGAATCCTTTCCTAATGCCTTTCTGCCTCAGTCATTTCTTATCGAGGGGACTCTGATGGTTCTCTGCACGCACACGTCAGAATATAAAATCATGATCGCCATCACCATCCTGCTTGCTCCATGAACCATTCAATAGCCTCCTAAGTTTTAACACCCAACATAATGTCAAGCATTTAAAGGGCACCTTTGGTATATGTAGCCTATTTGGCCATGTTTTCACGTCTAGATGACTAATGGAAATCATTCCAGCATTGAATGAGACTGCTGAAATATAGCCCATGCCTGCTACCTGCTGGCAACAGAGTACCATCGAAGTGCATCCTTAAAATGTACTTGTTTTTGTTACTGAATGGCTGGGATTGTTTATTCATACTATGTCTGACAGAGGATCCATACGAGACAGGCCTGTCTGTTAGACTGCTAGAGGGTCCTTCAAACCTGAAACAGCTGCTTGCCAAAGCCACAAGACTTTGGTCCAGTTGTAGAACTCCATTCATTTAATTTTTTAAAGAAATGCCAAACTCTTAAAAACCATCTTAACAGCAATTTTAAAATGTCTTTTTTGACTAAGAAAGCAGTGAGTGATGGTAAAACTACAGGTTATTTTCAAGCAGCAGTTTTGAAGTCTGCAGACATTGCCAGCAGCCAATGTCTTATTATGTTAAGCTGTTCTGATTAAACAAAATGGTCTTATTCTTGGGCCAAGAGGTCAATCTGTGTCAGAATCCCTTCTATAATGTTAAACTATATGAATAAAAAGCTAAGCTTGTCAGCAGTTAAAACAAGAGCACAACAGCTTAACATAATAAGACATTGGCTGTTGGCAATGTCTGCAGACTTCACCTTGCTAGCTTCACAGGCCAGGTTTGGGTCAAAAAATATTTTAGTCTTGTCATGGGATATTTTACAATGATTTGTACTAATGCTATGAAGCATGGATAAAACTCTTTACAGGATTTGAAATCATTAAAGTCCAATTTCATGTTTACAGACATTTCCTGCCGTGGATGAGGAATCCTTTCTAAGAAATTCACAAAGCTGCAATAACTTGCATAATTGCTAATGAATCCTGTTTATTGGAAGCATTTCAGGTAATGACTTTATAATGATTGAGCAAGGAGGTCAAATCATGCAAAGGGTAGGTGAGGTAAATGGGAAAGGATATTAGAAACCAAGGCAATATACTGTATTTATGAACACATTCGTTTTATACTTTTCATCAGTAGTTTAAATGCACATTTGAATAGCAGCATCGTCTTCATTGTGAGCCTTTTGTTTTAAGATCTTCCAGATTTCTCAGCTAATTTTAACATATCCATAGTGATGTGGAGCAATAGCAACAAGGTCAATTCTTATCATCATAAACCATTGATAATCCTTCAGTGAAATGAGTCCTTGGCTACTTTTAACCGAGCTAAATGTCTGAATTTAACGGGTTGCCTTGACATTATGTACAGACATTGAATATTCCAAGATGACTTGAATTTTTCCTCTAGTAGGATGTTTGGGAGGAAATAAGAGAAACATTTCAACAACTTTGAGTTTCTATCATTTGATCGTCTTTGAATTTTTGATCCAAATGATTGAAATCTGTCCTGTACTTTGTTTTAGGATGGAATATTTGACACGCTGTACCTCAGCTCTACTTTGAGCACATTGCTAATTGGCAAATGTTAGCATGCTAACAGGCAAACCAAAAATACTGATTATAGCACATTTTCCATTTGTTAAACGTCAGATAACAGTTAGCATTGTGAGCTTTTGGGCCGCTCCTTTAAAAAAACTGTTACCTGATTTTATTCCCGACAGTACTCGCTCCTTTAGGACTGCTGCATTGTCAATTTGTGCAAAGGAACTGAAGTCCTCTGTTAATAACCACCTCTTTCAGGTTTGTCTTAATCTGCCATGAGTGTCATTATCATTTTAGTAAATCACTCCCATGGTCTCTGGCCTTTCCTCTCCTGGTTAAGCCTCTAATTGATTCAAGTTAATAATCTGAAATGTGTGCTCGGATGACTAACATTATTACTTAATATATAAATATTGTCGAGATCTTCTCATTTGACTTATTTAATACAGAAATCTGCAGTATGGAGATTCTTTGGAGCGTGCATAGGGGCTAATAATCATGCTCCGATGGCAGACCAAACACAAAACTTAACATCTAAATTTGCATCTGAGGCTGCTTCATAGATTTATTCATGCTCCTTCATTCACACTGATTGCTTCTGTTAGTTTGTCTACATCCTTTTATTAGGATCATCTGTTTCTTACAAGATATTGTAGATTAATCTGAGAAAACTAGTACCACAGTTTAGTTTTTTTATAATACGTAGTAGCTTATACAGACCAGCTGCTATAGCCCTCTTTTCCATCGTCACATAGAGAAAAAAAATCAGCTGCCATAATATATTTGCTGTGTTTCTCTGAAGATATATTGGAAGAGTTTTCAGCATGCTCAAAGAGAATTTTACAAAAGGATTTTTGATTTGGATTGGATCTGATTTGCTTTGCAAACGAGCTAAACTTGAAGGAGCGATGGCCTTGATGCATTATTCTGGACTAACATGAAAAGTCAGTAAAGCCTTGGTTTCAGTGATGTTCTGCGTCCTTTTTAGGGAGAGGAGCCAATATGATGAAAGATCATATCAATCATGTTATATATGTTATATATGGGCTAATGTAAATGTTGCTCTGCTCCGGGTTGGTACCTTCACAACATATTTCAGGATCCCTGTTCTACACGGGGTTGAACAGGACATTTGGAGGAGAGTAAACACAGAATATTTCATCAGCTGTCTGAACTCGTAATATTTGGTCCGGCGGAATCAGCAATACTTTGTGTTTGAAGTAGTGAGTTTGTGTGTTGGTGCATGTGCATTTTGTGCACAGAACAACAGTGTCCTATATGATAATGTCAGATGTGAGCTCACCTGAGTTGGTTTGTTTTGAATAATGAGCCTGCATTCAGAATGCCAGACATCGAAACAAACACAGCGGGTGTAAAAAAAAAATAGCTATGCAGTCTCCATGAAGTACACTGGCAAGGTGAATTCAGGTAAGTCCTGATAGATCATGGTTACTAAATGAAGTTAAAATTCTTATGTGGATGAACCATAGGACATTGATCAAATTTAACTACTGGTTTTACTGACATGCTACTCAAATTTCTGATTTTTCTGATAACATGTTTCATTATTTTTTAAGTGAATGATAATAAAATATTTCTTTTAACAATTTCAGAGATATTTAGATACTTGGGCTAGCAAAGAGGAAAATTATGCAGCCATGTTTGTGTTTAAATCTCGAAGAGCCCGGAGAGGCGAAGACTCTTATGTGGCTTGTGTAGTGCCACAAGTCCCCACCTGGGGCAACATGGAGCTACGTATCTATGACATCAGCTTATACCTGTTTTTATGTGTGAGGGCGTGGGTATTTTTACATAATGGTAGATCCATTACACACCTTCAATGAATATCTCATAACGTTCCATTTATGTATACAGAAGACCCTTGGCTCACCTTTGACTCTCGACATCACCTGAGAAAGAGTCAATGTCCAATTAAAAATGGACAGTTGGTGAGTGAAGAAGTTTTAAATGCCATCTGTTCTGAGGAGAACTTCCTCTGTTTCCTTCTTTTGACTTTCTCAAATTCTTTGCTGTCCCTTCCCTCACCCTTACGTCATACCTCGTACTCCCCCCCTCCACTGGTAATTAGGTCCCCCGACACTTTCCTCACTGTCCAGTTGTGAGGGTGTGTATCCTTCAGTTGTGACGTTGATGAAGAACACATATTACATTTATTAGATCTGAGGTTTGCATCCCAGCTGAATTGAGAGTGTAAGAGTGTTTCTGTGTATGTGTGTGTGTGTTGTATTGTTGAGGGAGGCTATATGTGTTGCACAGTAATTGTGTTCGATGTAGACGTGTGTGTGCGTGCATGTGCATGCTTCTTGTGGGCATAGGTTTGCAAAGAGAGAGTTGAAGGACAGTCCACACTCTTGGAAAAAAAAAAACCCTGTATCAAAAGGTTCAAAAGTAGTTCCTTGTTCTCAAGTCTGTCATGTGTAGATTAATTCCCAGCCTATTGGAGGCAATGTGACCCCAAAAATCCTATTGAGATTTACAGAAAATTCCAAATTATATAGTACAAAAATATTGTAAGAATCAAAAGAAATCTCTCAGAGTGAATTTTGTTCAAAATGAGATGAGATGGAGGATCTACGACTATTTCCCGCTAAACTTACAGGACAGAAAACAACGAAGTCCTTTGAGTAGCTTGGCGCATGATCGCCTCATCCCTCACATCACTTCTACAATCCTAATTCAAATCTTTGCTTTAGATTTGTTGATGGAAACTGCCATGCAATTTTTGTTGTGTGTTCTCCAATAACTGCGCTCTTTGACCTCTTAACAGCCAATCCTCACTTGTCTTACTTTAAAAATATCCACTATGAGATGTTGTATGGGTTGTGATAGAGTATTGCCACCACATTTCAGCACTGCATGACAGGTGCAATGCTTTTAACGGGCATGCTCTTTGAAGTCAATTTAAGGATCAATTGTTCCCTTTCCTCATAAGTTATACGTCTGTCAGGTTAGGTTGGGCCTTCAGAGTCTTTATGTGTTGCACTATAGTTACCGTGACAAATGTTACCTGCCTGTGACAAAATAAATCTTTACTCTTGCAGAGACAGCTCTCTGTAGGGCTAACTAAACTCTACTTTATGCTAACATAGCAGCTTTTCTAGACATATTTTTAACATTTACCTATATATACATACAAACAGGGCCACTTCTCTTACCTGGCTTCCCTGAGGCACAAAAGCACAAAAGCCAACGAGGCAGTCAGAGACTGCAACATCCTGCAACTTACCCTGACCAACTTTCAGGGTAGGTCAGGGTACCTTGAAAGTAGTACCTGACTAGTGCATAGACTAGTGCATATGGAGAAGGCCAGTGGGAGTAAGACCATATATCAAAGCAAGTGCTTAGGTCTTACTCACACTGGCCTTCTCCCTCGTCTTTTTATCTTATCCAGTTCCTGAGAGTACAGAAGTTGAAATTTGTCCTTGACCTAACTTTCTCAAGGTCAAGGTCATCTCATTTTCATACCCTTTGTCGCCCAAGTAATCTGTTTTTTGTTTCATCTTTCTATCTGCAACGGTTGTGAAGATATTTGGTGGACAAACAAACGGACGAACACACGAACACTGACAGTTACAATACATCACAGCTTTGAAGCGGGATATAATTAGCTTAACAGGCCCTGAACATCTCCTGGTGTATTTAGGGACAAAGAATGCCCCCTTAAATTGACCTTGTTTCTCTTATAGCACTCATAAGCTGCAATACCCCAGAACAGCAGTTGGTATGCCCTAAGGATCAACAGCGCTGCATTGGTTCTCCATGGTTAATTTGTTGGGTGAGCAGTCGCTGTCCCACCTGAGGCGAAATATCCACTTCCATGACTGGACGCTTCATGTGTGCTGACAGCCTCCCTCTGGACATGATGTCTACCCTTGTGATTTTTATCCTTTGAATGTCAATCACTTTATACAGGTGCAGAAACTACTTCTGGCTCTACGCCATATGTTCTCAGCAACCCTCAGCAGTGATTTGATTCAGGTTCTCCTTTTATTAGCTTCTACTGATAAAATCAAGGTGTCTCAAAAGACGAGGTACAGTATAAGTCAGGAAGAACTGTGTCTCGGTCCCTTCCAACATTTAGTAAGCATCCTTACCACTACCCAGAGAGATGAGAAGCTGACAGGGACAAATTAAATCTAGCTTGCAACTTCACATCATTTTTCATATAAGGGAGTGAAAGCAAGCTCTTCTGAGCAGGACAATCAAGTTAAAGGTAAAATTCTCTCAATTATTCTGTTCCTCTTTAGGAGAAATAAATTGATGGAAGTGTGGCACTGGTGGCATGGCCCACACAGGGCTTACACCACTAGAGATAAGTAGGCTCATCCTGACTGACTGAATGTGATTGGGGATTCAAAGTTGAGTACTCAGGATTTACTAGCTCTGTTTGGTAGAAAAGCCTGAACAGAAGTAGAACCTACATTATGGTGGAGATATGATGCTTTCAATGATCAGGTACAAACCCAAGGATGGGCAAAGAAGGTGATACTACTTCCCCGCATTGTGTCCCCTTATTGTTCATCATACCACACAGGAAAGAAGAAACGTCTGTGATTGCTCCACTGCTCTTTTAAATCCAGTCGATTACTGTGTCTGCATTTCAAATGTTGTTGTACAAAGTACACTCCTACAAGTCTCAACGCCTTGAGGGCAGAGCTATTGTGCACTAACAAGGGATTATAGGCTTGTATTTGCCATTTCCTCCTCGTTATTGGTCTTCGGTGACTAACTCCATTTCCCATGCATGAGAACTCTCCAACTGTACAAGCCTGTGCAGAAGTATCTCTACACATTGGCAATACACTGGGCAGCATGCTGAATTATTGATTGGTTCCCATGGACGATGATGATGAGAAGACTTTGTAGAGATCCGGTTTAGTTCTAGAGCAGGCATTTGATTAAAATGAGTAACCAGTTTCTTCTGTTGAAAGAGAAATGGAGAAAGAGGAAGGAAGAATGGAATAATGTGGAATCTCTTATGTTTATCAGTAAACATCTTACCAGAATAGAAGGGGAGAGGAAGAGAAGGGGAAAACTAAAAAAAATGGGAAGGGGAGAGGTTGTTTGAAAAGTGATAAATGATCAAAGAGTGGGTGAAGAAAAGGAAAATATGGGACCTACGATGAAAAAACCTCACAATCTGGATGGTAAGTGTTACAGTACAAATAGGAAACTGCTTTTGGGGCTCAGCCCATCATCACCTCGACTGACTACAAAAGGTCGGGTCATTTTTTTTTTTTTACAAAGTAATCCTTGCTCATGGATGATGGAGTGCCAACTTTGTAGAAGGCTATGTTTTTAGGTTGTGCTTTCCATTCCTTTAGAACAAGGTGATGTCTATATTGTGTAGCTGCATTGTCTATGATGCGAGACGACAAAAAAATACGAAATAAAGAAGTAGAAAAGCAACAATGGATTTGATTAAAAAAATTACAATTTAAACTCTAGATTGTGTCATTGCTTATTTTCTTCTGTCACCTTTGACCATTTTAATTAAAATACCTCCCATTTCTGGAAGTACAATTTAGCATTAACTTATTACACCTTGTTTGTTTTCCTCATTCTCGTTCTTTTATCCACTTCTCTGCGACATCACCACCTCTCTTTCTTTCATTGTCTCTGCTTCACACTCTCTTTTACTTCAACTTGTTAAAAGACACTGGGGGCTTTGTCTAAATTAGAGCCAGTCAATAGAGAGAGTGTGCCCTTAGGCAAGAGGAGCTGGCACTGTGCTAATATATCTTAGCACTTATTAAAGCGAGTAAATATGTGTGAGTTAGTGTGTAAAGATGCGAGTTTGTGTCTATGTGCTGTATCTGCAAGTATTTTATGAAACTCTGTGGTAGCAAACACAACCTGGAGCTGCAATATTAATACCTGCGACCAACAGGTTTTTGTAATTCTGATGATGGGAGTCTTAAAGTTCAACCTGTAACAGTCCTGCATAAACTGGTGAGGTTAAAATATGACAGTTTTGTTACTAAGGTTGGCTTTGAATTACCTTCAAATGGAATAGGCAAGTTCCTCTCATCTTGGTTTAACATCTTGAAATGTTTTAATCAATTCTGGTTCATCTGGGTTGTGACAATTCTTTACCGGTAATTCTAGGGCAACCTGACTTCCTTGTGAGTGTCAAAGAAGTTCCCTCTCTAATCCCAGAATAGGTACTTTGAGTTCAAACTGGAAGTAGAACCGATAAATATGAGGTGAAAACCTCAAAAGGAAGTCCGGCTGTTTAATGAATACATCTTCAAGGGTTAAAATGCAGGGAGCTGAGAGAAAGAGGAGCATCTTCTGCTTTTCCTTTCGGCTTTTCCCTTCAGGGGTCGCCACAGCGAATCAATTGCCTCCATCTAACCCTGTCCTTTGCATCCTCTTCTCTCACACCAACTACCTTCATGTCTTCCCTCATTACATCCATAAACCTCCTCTTTGGTCTTCCTCTAGGCCTCCTGCCTGGCAGTTCAAAACTCAGCATCCTTCTACCAATATATTCACTTTCTCTCCTCTGGACATGTCCAAACCATCTCAGTCTGGCCTCTCTGACTTTATCTCCAAAACCTCTAACATGTGCTGTCCCTCTGATGTACTCATTCCTGATCCTATCCTTCCTGGTCACTCCCAGAGAGAACCTCAGCATCTTCATCTCTGCTACCTCCAGCTCTGTCTCCTGTCTTTTCTTCAGTGACACTGTCTCTAGGCCAAACAACATCGCTGGTCTCACCACAGTTTTGTACACCTTTCCTTTCATTTTAGCTGAAACTCTTCTATCATACATCACACCTGACACTTTCCTCCACCCGTTCCATCCTGCCTGGACACGCTTCTTCACCTCTTTTCCACACTCTCCATTGCTCTGGACTGTTGACCCTAAGTACTTAAATCCTCCACCTTCTTGATCTCTTCTCCCTGTAACCTCACTCTTCCACTTGGGTCCCTCTCATTCACACACATGTACTCTATCTTACTGCAGCTAACCTTCATTCCTCTCATGCATGCCACTGATTTTTACGCATAAGGAATGAAGATCAGCTTTGTTGGCGTGAATAGAACCATTCAGCCTGTGAAAACAGTTGGATCAGTCCTGCAGCTCTGCAGGGGTTGTTTTAAAGTCCGACTCACAGAAAAGCAACCCTGATTATGTCATCAAAGTTATCTCAGCTTGGCCCTGGGAGACGTGTACAGTTAGCATTCATGGGAGGCCTAATTAAAGACCTGTTGAGTTGTATTTGGAAAAATGCAGAATTCAATGCTTTTGAGGTTTGACAAGGAGCCAAATGTCACAGAATCCTGGACAATTTTCAACTGTTATTTTTTTAACCTCTCTTGAAAATGCTTTAAACTTGGAAAAGAAAAACCTAATTGCTGAAGGACCCCTTCAGTTGTTTCAACCTGGCTCGAGAGGCAAAAAACAAAATAAAGTCAAATAAATGCTGAATTGTGAAATGTCGACGAAACAGGGAACAAAACTGCAAATTTAATGTGAAAAGTTTTAGGAGCTTCGCTTAACTGTGGTTATTCAAGACCACAGCCTAACGCAGGTCAACCCTTACAGAGAACCAGTAGACATGTTGTTTTAGGCAGAGAGTATCTGGTGTTGACCGGGAGGTGTTTCTCCGCTTCTGCCAAGCATCTCAGGCTGGTTCATTAATCTCAATGTGCAGTTGAAAATCCGGATTACCAGACTAACAGAGAGAGCTGTGAAAATCATTGGAGTCTGGCAGCGCTCCATCCCCCCAGGCTGTCTTTGATGGAACAATCGGAGCAACCAGAGCAAAAAAAAAAAAAAAAGAAGATATCTGACCACTGAGCAACACTTCACAAAAATGAAGTTAGTCAGAAATGAACTTCATAAAAAAAACTGCTGCGATTCTGCTTTCAACAAATTGTTTTATTATTCATCATCAATTGTGAAATGTTTGTTGCATGGCAGCAGTCTGAGTGTTGAGATGCAAGTGTCTACCTGTGGAAGTTCTGATGAAAATAATGAACATTATTACAGGAAAATTGATGCATGCTGATTTAATAATCCAGTCAACCATATTTTATTTTATTCCAAACATACGTGAAACAAGAAAATCCCAATTTACTTGCATACAAACTCAGATCTGTTTTTAGAAGCCATATCAATAATTAATTCCAACAGTTTTTCCATACATTACTGTGAAATAAGGAGAAAAAGGAACCTGACTGGAGGCCATTGGATTGAAAAGCCAAGTCTGAGAGGGACAGAGAGAAGATTAAAAACTTTAACCTTTATCTCTCTGTATTCATCTCCTTTAATCCAGTACATTTTACTCTTTCAACACTCGTCTGTCTCACACCTGATGTCTTAGTCCACTAACTCCATAATAAGATATCCCAGTTCACTCCCCATATAATGGCAGGACAGTAATTTATATTTGATGATTTATTCATAATCTTGTCTGTCCTAACACAGCAGTATAACAGAGTGGCATTCCAACGTAATCACAGTGAGTTAGTGAGAGGAAGGACCAGGTTTATAATAATAATAATAAAGGATTAGATTTATATAGCGCTTTTCTGGACACTCAAAGTCGCTTTTACATTGGAGCCATTATTCATGCACTCCTCATTCTTTCTTAGCGATGGTAAACTACGCATGTAGCCACAGCTGCCCTGGGGCAGACTGAGGTGTGGATGCCAATCTGCACCTAGTGCCCATCCCACCACCAACAGAACAATCATACACATTCTAGTTCACACACGCATTCACACACCTTCTAGTTCACACACACATTCCAATTCACACACTAGCGAGTGCCTCACTGGAGACAAGGAGGGTAAAGTGTCTTGCCCAAGGACACAACAACAAATGACTCAATGGGAGTGGGAATCGAAGCACCAATCTTGAATCATTGGACAACCTGCTCTACCACTTAGCCACTGCTTCTGTGATATGAAGAATCCAGTTTTAAGGACCCAAATAGCGCAATGGTTCAGACACTTGCCCCATGTATTGAAAAAATGCAGCGCAGTGTGTTTGCAATGAAAGACATTGAGTGTTGTCAGTCAGCCAGTCAGTCATTTTCAGATTACCACCGCTGTATCCACCACAGCGGGTCACAGGGAGCCAGAGTCTATCTCGGCGGCATAGGGCATGAGGCGGGGGACACTCCGGGCACGACGCCAGTGCACCACGGATTGAGTGTTGTCTAAAACTTTATTTTGACACACATTGGCTCAATCCATAGTCTCCCCTTTGGCCTTACCTCTCTGTTTTTCACGCTCCCATGTAGATTATCAAATCTTCAGGGGTTGGAGGGAGGACAGGCAGTCATCTAGCCAACCCCCAAATGGCTTTCCACATGAAGCATATTCAGATGTAGTCTCCAAACTGGGTGGTAGAAAGATCCCAGAATTCTTTGTAAATATAGGCAGCTTCAATCAAAGCTACTTCCAGTAAAGACATACATGAATTTTATATTTCCACAAATAAGCAAATAAATTAAAAAAAGAAGATAAGGCATATCTGATTAACGCAAATGCAAAAAGAAAATGTAATTGGATTGTTGTTACACACATTATTTACAAGCTATCTATGTTATCCATACCAACCTCATGCACTTGGCATTGACATACCCTGAAAAATATGTTAGAAACTTAACAACAAACCAAACAGCTCCCTCCCAGCAGTCAGGGCTAACGGCTCCTGCTGTGGCATATTGTGAAGACATTTTGTCCATACTACACAACACATCAACACACCTTTTACAGCCACTATTGTCTTTCCCCTTATTGCTCTGTCTCCTCTCGTATTTTCTCATCTCACTCTATCTACTCCTTTATGATCCGCTTTCTATCAAAGTTTGTCACATTCTTCCTCTCTCTGTCAGTTCCCATCCATTCTCATTCCCTCGTTTCCTTCTTATCTGGCGCTTCACAGCTGTCTGCTGTGTCATTCACACTTTACTGTCGACTGGGCTTCAAGTCGGCCTCTCTGTCCCTTTATATCCATGAGCCTAGCATACTTCCCTTCAGGCTAGCATTTTCTATCTCATAACTCTTAACTGTGGCCCTCTGATAATTGCCTATCCCTTGCTGCAAGTATGGATTTGACATCTTTTCTAAGTTCACCTTGTGTTAGTGTGTTTCGGGAAGGGACCCATGTCAAGCTTTCTTTATTCACATCCTGCATGAATTTATTGTACATGCGTACGTCTTTAACATTTTCCATGACAGTCAAGTTTATTAAGCTGTATAATTTGAAAAAGTTTGTTGCTCGTAAGATATCTTTACATTAAGGCTGCCCATCTGTATATCTTGAGGGAAACAATCATCATCACTTCAGGCATCCAGACGCCTCTCCTCAGGTCAGAGATGGGTTTACTTTAAGTTACCATAGTCCGTACTGGTCAGGACGTGATTTTTGTAGTTTTTAGCTCTTCAAATCTACTCCTATCTGTCTTTATTTAATCATCAATATCACTTACAAATGCCCTTAATGTCTTACTTTTGACTCAATGTATGTAGAAAGTACTTTTACTTGTATCTTTACCCCATGTGTTTTTTGAAATGCATTATAATGTTTTTTACATTTTTCTTTTTCTAACAATGATGTGTTATGATGGAACTTATTCTTTTAGATGCTATAGCTCATTGGAGAGGTTTGCGGAGGCGATTATAGGCAGGTATACAGTATGTGTCCTCAGCAGACATTTTGGACACACAGTATTATGATGTGTTTAAAATGCATTTCAGCCACAAAACATATAATTGGTTAAAAACTGCCATTCAGTGAAACCATTTGGTCGAAAATGCTGTTTTTGACCCGTCCATCCACCCAAACCGCCCTTCAACCCAGACCTTTCCCACTCCATTTATTCCTTTGCCAGAGGACCACTTCCACAAATGATGCTTCAAGTGCAGAGCAGAGGGACGCTGACCATACTGCTGTATTTGTGAGCGAGAACATCCTTGCTATAAAACTGCTGTCATTGATAGCATTCGTGGATATTAACAGAATAAAGATAGCAGATTGCTTTTCTTGATTTTTATGAATTGATAATGTAGTCTGACATCAGATAAGCTGCATAAGAAACATTACCCCAGAAAGTAAATGGTTATGATTATTTCTCAGCTGTCAAATTTAAATGGTTGTCACCACACGATAATACATAATCTGATCTGCTTTTTGCAGATATGGGTAACACAAAGGACATGTCCCTTCTCTTTGTCCTCTCGCCAATAAAATACTGATTTACCAGTGGCTGTGTGCGCTTCCTGCAGATGAAAAGACTTCAAATAGAAGCATACGGGACTACAGAACAGCGAGTGGGTGGATGCTTTGAAGAAAACAAAAAAATATCTGTCTTTCTGCCGGTCCCAGCATTAGGCTATCTGTATATAAGCGGTTCAGAGAGTTTGTAGCATACATTTCCATGCATGCAGTGAATTTCATTTACCTTTCTTTATTTGTGATCTGGCGGTCAGAGTTATTTTATTAATCTCTTGCTTCTGCATGAACGTATGTGTTTTCCACAAATCACCATCGCAAAGTGAGTCATCTTTTAAGATGTGATTTCATTTTGTCGGGATTGTGTATCATTCCTTGTGAATGAACATGTACGTTTGGTTTTAATCAAGAAAATGATTTGTGCCATCCATCAGAAATACCAAGCCTGAGTTTCTCTATGATGGTTGAGAAATGGGAGGACACATGGGGCCCGCAGTTCTTTTTATGAGGCAGGATGTGTTTTCAGAACAAGCTCTTCTCATGCATAAAACACAAGCAAGTCATTGTTGCTTGATAAAATATTGAATTAGTTTTCACTGGAGTATATGACTTTATTTGCCTTACAGCCTTATGCTGTACTGTACATTCATGGCTACCATTGATGGTATTAAACAAATAATTAGAGATAAAATGCTGTATTTACAATTTAATTATGAGAGGACATGATATGGATCAACAGCACCTAAAAACTTTTCTCTCGTGCCCTTTGGTATAGTTACCAAACCGTCTATCATTTATGTGAATAAAATAATTAAAGGTAGGATTTTTCACCCTTCAATTCTATAAGGTATGATATAGTCTTCTAAAGTTCTGTTCAGTTTGGTAGATGGATTTGAGAGGTGCCTCAGTATATGAACAGAAAACAAATACAAGCATCAAATAATTTATTTTGAATGATTGATTCATGGAGTGTACTGCAACAGGTTTCTGAATCCAAACCCCACCTGCACAAGAAACTATCAAAAACAATTCAGATTTTTTTGGACTCATCCCCTATACAGACATAACTAACTCAACGCCACCCATTTAGTGGATTTATGGAGAAAACATTCATATGTCATATTCATATGTGCATTCATATGTCAAAGCACACACAAGCCCCACAGTCTTATTCTGAATTCACCATCTAAGCCAGGATTGATAAAGCCAAGGCAGTCTCTCAATTAGTTTTACGCAAAACCTAGTTCATCCAGAGGGCTTCCGATTATTCTTTGGAATGATAATTTGGTGTTTTGTGACTGTGAGGAACAAAGGCGAGAGAATCAGCCCTGCTAAGGTAATCCTGTTGATGTCAAACAGGCTCAGCTTTTATTTTTTAAAGGCAAGAAGAGTTGAAGGCTGGGGAGACAGGTAGATAGTCAAGCTCGTGAAAGAGGCTACAGACAGTCAGACGGTGGTACAGACTGAACCAGATGAGTGGAATATTAAAATGTTCACGGGCAGACATATTGTAATATTTGTATGTAATAGATCTGTGGGATAGATGACAGAGAAATATGCAAAAGAGAAAAGTAAGGAACACTATATAGTGGTGAATAGGCTTAATTAGATCTATTGCTCAGCTCTGAAAGATGTAATTCATGTTTCTAGCATCAGCTACAGTAATTAGAAGCAATATCTGAGTTATTGTGCCCTTACCCAGTGTCATTCAGCCTTCATTACAGCCACTTTGATACTGAAATGAAACAGCCTTCAGCCAGATTGTGGCTATTATACCATTGAGGCTTTCTGCCATTCAGCTAAAATTAGTCAAGCTCCTTTTGGGTTTAGCTTGCTCTGACTGGGTGAATGATTAAGAATTATGATAGCCTAGGTGCGAACGCATCTGTGCACAGCAATGCTCGCATACAGGATGTGTGGTGGATTATTTGTTCATGTTTTAGTGCTTCTGTGTAGATCAGATTATCAGGTCAGATCCAGACCCTCCCTTGGATTGATTCACATGATTTAAAGATGGAAAGGAGAACACAACACTTGCACACAGTCTCAAATAATCAAATGCACATTTAACTTGCTTTGTTTTTCTGCAAAAAGTCACATATTGGCTTTGTTGACCTCAGCGCTCCAGAGAGTTTAAGGCCTCATTTTACAGTCAGATTGAGAGGTAAAGCTAGAGAGATCTTGGCATCCTATAACAACTCACGTAGCAACTGTTGAGTAAAAATACTATACTAAACATCAGGGTTGAGCTGGGTACTCGTTTCAGACAAGTATCTGGTACGGATAACGCATTTTTGACAAGTACGAGCACAATATGAGTAAAACTCGTCAAAACTTGTGCTCGTAAAATCCTCAGAACTGTTTTCACGCTCTGTGATTGGCCAGTCTCACATAGCACCCGCCCCTCCCTAGAGAGACTGCAGCCAGAGTGTCACTGCCCACCTCTCGCACACACACACAGACATTGACTGTGTGTGGCTTCACTGTAGCTCACGTTGCTATCCTTAGGTTTTCTTCAGCTTGCCTCTATTTTAGTCTATTTAAGGTTACTTGGTGAATTTGTGTGTTTTGTTGCACGTTTGCGGTGCATTTGATCAGGCAGAGCTGAAAAATACTAGTGTCGCATCGGCCACCACCTCAACTGATTTTTTTTCTTTTACCTGCTTGCTCTTAGTTTGACACTTTCTCACTTCAGTTCAAATTAATGATTTATATACCGTATAAGTACTTTAAATATTACATAGCGCGCGCGCACACACACATGCTCTCTCTCTGTCTCTGTTTCTGTCTCTCTCTCTGTGGAAAAAAATGGCAAGAACATTAGGTGGTAAAAATAAATAAATAATTGGGAAAAAACCCAATTTAATCATAAAAAAAATTTCAAAGGAAAAGGAAAAAAATATAAAGTTGCGTTGAATAGGACAATTCTTGTTCATGCATACAGTACTTTGTAGTTCATAATTTTCTATTGCATGCATTGTATTCATTAATGGACTTCATGTTCTGAGTTCATAAAAAAACTTGTCCTGTAAATACAGTAGTTCCTTTACTATTGTGATGAAAAGCATCGAATCTCAATTCTGAGGCGGTTCTGTCAATATTAATTCATACACTTAAGAATATTCATGTTCTGAGTTCATAAAAAACTTGTTCTGTAAATAGTTCTCCTACTTTTGTGATCAAAAACATTGATTTGAATCTCAATTTTGCGACTATTCTGTTAATAGTTTTAAATAAACAATAAATATAGGAACTTCTGATCAAACTTAAAATAATGTAGTGATTTAAGCCCCACTCATTTTCGGTCAAACCACACCCACTTGCGGTTTAAACCACAGATACAGATACAGATAGTGGTGTACTCGCTCGTCCCTACTAAACATGTGCTCCGTGTCTTAAATGAACACATATTCAACATTTTAAAGTATGAAGATTTCTGTGGACTTTTTCTCCTATTGATTTTGTCCTTTTCTACGTGCACCATGGTCATGATTTCAGCTTCATATTTTGTTCATGTTCCCTCAAACCAAACCAATGAAAAAAGCAACACAACATCATCGTCTATGCAATACTAGCTCTGCAGAGAGAGAAATGAAACCAGAGGGATAAAAATTTCAAATCTCTTTCATTTTATGGTTATTCATCATCATATAGAGAAATGTGTGGAATTCAGTGAGACTGATACATAGTTATTTTGGATTAAAATCATAACGGAATTCATCTTCCCTGTAACAGCTGCGTGTGAATTATTTATGAACACCAGAATTTTAGCCAGTGTTGAAGAAAACAGTCTTTTTATTTTAAAAAAAAAGCTGCTTGAATCTGATTGGGAGACTGTCCTATACACCGCTGAGAGCCAAGAATAGCTCTACTTTCCTCATAAGTGATCTCACACACATACACACACGTGCACGCACACACACACACGCACGCACGCACGCACGCACGCACATTAATACCTTTTTTTTCTTTTCTTTTACAATGAGGAGCAACATTAATCCACTTGTCTTCATACACTACCCCCTCCCACCCCACAAGTTCATTGCCACATATCTCCCATTTGAATTTATTAGCAATCTCTACGTACCAATATCCTATTGACAAAAAAAGTTCAATTAATTTAATATCACTGCATAAACTTGCTGCCATAAATATTCAAGTCTCATGTTTAGCAATGGGTTTTTTTTTAAACGTTATTTTTTAGAAAACTCCATAGCCATCATGATGTGCGATTCAATATTATACGAAGCGTGCAGAAAAAGCCTCACCACCGCCACACAAATGCGCAGACACGCACACACAATTCTCTTAACCAACCTTCCTCTTGTGAGTGTGTCACACCGCATGCTAACCAACAGTCAGATGCCAGGCTGAAAAGACCCACGGTTAAAATTTACAACCCCATGCATCTTAGGCTTGCATGTTTATTGCCGGAAATGGCAGGATGAAATCAAATTCATTACAAGACCCTACATCACTCCGAGCGGCCTGCCAGCGGCTTTATGTTCACGCTGCGGTTAGTTCAGCTTCCCACCATGAAGATGCTGAGAAAGTGACACGGGGTTGGTGTGTTTGTGGGGGTTTTTTTTACATGATAATTTCAGGGCTCCACCCACTTGTCAGCGGAGGATTATTTACAAAGGTTATAAATAAATGTACCAAATATTTATTTTGTGTCTATGTCATCCTGGCTGAGAGTGTAGATTACATGACATTTTGATCCACGGTCTTCATCATGGGAAATGAGGGGCGTTTACTACAATAGCAAAAAATTTCAGTCTGCATCGAGTTGTTCCTCCGTTTCCTCCCCGTCTCAGTCCAAATCACCCTTCATTCACTGAATCCCCCCTCAAACTGGCATTTCTTCTCTACCGTCTATATTACATACCGTCTCTCCTCTTTCCGCTCCAGTACTCCAGACTTCCACAGTGAAGTGTGATGAATTGGATCAGGATTCTGATGTATTTACTGAAAAACCACCCCCTTCCATCTTTCCCAGCTGTCTCCAGCTGTGGCCCACCCCCCACCTTATCTTTCCATCTGTCTTCTCTTACTGTACACCTTTTTATTAACATACTTCTATCTCCTTTACTTTTTTAGCACATCCTCTGTTCTTCCTAGACCCCCATTCTCCTCCACCACCTCCCCTCTCTGCAATAAGACTGACAAGATAAGAAATTGCATTTCACCGCTCAGCAGTCCAAGCTTGAAGAGGGTGTCATGTTTAAGGAGAGCAGTGCCTGACATGGCACATCAAACCTTTGTAACTTTCAATGGTCTTCCTGTTTCTATCCACCACATCTTGTCAGACATCACCCTATTATTGACAGATTGTGGATTAGAGCAGCGGAGGGGGGAACGTTCACAGGCTGCTATCTGTATTTGCTGCTATCTACAGTATAGAGCGCTGTGGGACAAATGCTTGAGGAAGAAAAAGGATTTTCTTTGCTTGGATGATCGTGTGTAAGCAATGTCAATGTATCGTGAACAGTAGGGACGCACTGAGGGGTGGGCTAGCCAAGAAAACAGGGAAGGGGAGGAATACTCGGAGCAGCAACATGAAATGAACATGTTAAAAAATGAGGAAGAGGAGGGAAACCTATGAAGCAACCAATGGGATAGCTTTCTATCATCACACCTGATTTTATAATCTCCAATGATAGCATCTACGGCCCTAATGTAGAGTGTGGAACAATGGCTGCTTCTCACCTCAATGGTTGACATCATGGTGATGTATCAGAAAGGGAATGGTGTTATCAGACTTTTCAAGATTGAAAACTTGGCAGCCAATGAGGCAACGGTTCCTGCTCAGATTAATGGTTCAATATAACTATAAGCTTTTAGCTGCCTCTCAGGTGGCTTAACTACCCTGTGGTCCTCACAGAGAAATCTGATTTCATATGCTGCAGTCACTCATCTTAAATGTATGAGCATCACTTCACATCGCATCATTATGTTTTAGCGAAGCAAATAAAAAGCAAAATTCATGTCACAAGTTAAACTTGTCCAGTCAAAGAAAGGAGTTTGTATGTCAGCAGTTCAGCTTTCATCTCTGCAGAATCCTTGTGCTTTCTCTGCATTATCATTAAAATGAATATCTATCATGTTGCCAAGAGACTGACTCATCTGAGGATGTTGCAATTCCATAAAAACACAAAAATAACTCAAGTTTCAGAACATTAACGTCAATCAAATGCATAAAACTCTCAAAATCGTATAAAACATTAAATGATAAAGTAAGCTGCAATAAGTTGTGCTGCTCTTTATGTAAAATTGTATCCCCTCATGCTTCTTTCTCCCTTTGCCAGTAGGATTTTGTACAATAAACTTATTAATACAATTTTAAATCTGTACATTACTAACAACATTTAACATTTTAGTGATATACATCAACACTGAGTAAAGGAATTGTTGAGTAATAGCTGTAAGTGCTGTATCTACTCCTGTGTTCAAATGTACCCACATGTGGATAGACGTGAGGACTGAGTGCATCAATATTACATTTGCCTCTACTGCATCTTTAAAGACAAGCTGTGCAGCTTAGTTCTACTCCAGTTCCACTGCAGCAACAGTTCTGTTCACACCAGAGAGAAATTGTGACAAATGCCATAGTCGCTAGCCCGTATGTGTTCTTACTCTTAAGTCCCACTCCGACTTTACTCACGACCAATCTTCTTCACTCCTCTTCCTTCTGCCCTGAACCCCATTTTGTTTCCCATCAAATTATCTTCATCCACTTGTTTTTCCGCATATCCCTTCAGTGTGTTCTGATTTCATATTTCTTTCCTTTGTTCCTTCTAGTCATCTTTCATCTCTACTTACCTCGACACACTCCCTTCTCCACTCCTCAGCGCTATTTAGCTATTTAGCAAGCGACACTTTGACAGATGCTGTGCCGCTACCATCCCTCTCCGTGGTGTCACCACACCGCCTTCAGAATTCAATCATTTAGTGAAGATGCAGTCGTGCACCATCTCTCATCTGGCTGTTTGGCCTCTGATTGAGAGCATCATTACAATAATAAGCAGTTTAGGCACCTGAAGAATTTCAACTATGATATTTTAAGGATGGTCATGGTTAGTCCTAGTTCGGGACACTGTGGATAAGTTTTTCAAGCTGGTTGGTGACATTCAAGGGTTTTTAACTTCCTGAGGAGCTAAGTGACTGGCAATAAAAATACATCATTATAAAATAGATTTGGAAAATGACAGGCTCATCTAAGACACAAGGTTTAGTATTGACTACCAGGATGCATCATGATGCATCTTGGCCCTGTCATCTGGCACAAGAAAACCATTAATGTCATGGAAATGAATGGCTCTGTGTACGTGCAGTAAAATTGTATATCAGCCAAACAGTCATTAGAGGGGAAATGTCCATCATGTCCATCTATATTCCTCAGATTATCAAAGAATTGACTTGGGTAAAGGATTTCTCAATGAATAACATCGTCAGTGTGTTCCATTGCCAACCTGGCCCTCTAGCTAGAGGTCAATATTTTTACCACCAGACTTATTCAGGGTTGTGTCCTGAACTGACTTTTGCTGACTGTTTCCTCTAACAAAGCTCTTCTCTCTCTTTCATGACTTACGCTTTGTTTTTTTAAAAATATCTTCTAATTATATTTTTTATATACACCATATGACACTCAGGCCAGTTGAGTTGTTTACTTCATTACTGTTGAAATCACTTCCGGTATGTTGCATGAATAATGACCTTGGAGTCTTCCATCATTGCTGAACGTCACTACAGTTAATACAATCTCGTGTTTATCTCTTACTCTTGATTTTAACTGTGTTATAATTAAACATGTTTATTTTGCTATAATTTAATTTTGCTGAAATGACTTTCGAGTCTAGGTTGAGACTCTCATCGCCATAGGAAGGGTAGGCGATCCTGTCCTTTAAGTTTAAAAGTTGTTTTAAGATATTGTGAGGTTTCATCTGGTGTTTTATCTGAGTTATGCAAAGAGTCCGTCTACTGACGTCATTCCATGACATTTGAGCCAGACTGTTATACAGCAGCTGATTAAATATCAACAGGTTGCTGTTTGAGGATGATTCCATGGCAACGTCCAGGGAGCTAAAAAAAGGCATGTCGCATTGTAATCCACATTTTTCTGTTCGACCCTTCAGTGGATATCTTATACACACACACACACACACACACACACACACACACACACACACACACACACACACACACACACACACACACACACACACACACACACACACACACACATATATATACACAACCTGTATACTATACTGTCATGGGTCCCTTGGATTCAGTAGGTCCGTTGGGATTTAAGACATCACTGAAAATCTCTCTGGGGGAGAAGTCATTGGCCTGGATTTTATAACATTATTTAACATTATGTAAAAATAAAGTTGCTTTTGGATTTAAATCATATGTAATGTAGAGGCATTTGGGTTGTTGGCTCGGAGCCCAAAGTTTAAGCTATGGACATTGAAGGTCACAGTTTGTTTCAAATTTTCTAACTCGACAACACAAAGTCATTCCAACTAAGGGGATTTTGTCATCTTCTAACCAAACTTTACCTGAATTTTTTAATTCAGTTGATCACAATGCAATAAAAATAATAATAAAAAACTTTTGTTTGGTGCAAAGTAGGAATTGGATCGCATTACTTTGGATAAGACCGAAAATGTTAATAAATATGTGCAATATTTACATTTAATTTTAAACTACTAATGTACCCTCGGTAGTAGTTGAAGATTATTTTACTAGCAAAATTCTTCCTTTTTTTACCTTCTCTCCAGTACGGCATTTGTAATTGTAACTTGCAAAGGTGAAGCTAACAGCAACTGTTTTCCCACACATTTTTTGTAATAAGGTATTTCTATTTTCATCATAACATCAAGATCTTCATCTGCTTTTTCCTTTCATGCCGTTTTTGTCTTTTTACTCAAGTTAATATCCCCGGGTGTATTTTTAAGAGATCACATAAAATTAACCCATAATTTTGTAATGATAAGCAGTCATGGACCTGAATTTAGGACACATTAAAATTTTAAGACCGATGAACTCTGAAGTGAAATTAAGCGAAATAATATTTTATCTCCATTGAAATACTCGGATCAGCTTTTGTCTTTTTCTATGGTCTAAGCCTGGTTATGGGATGCTAAAAATTAGCATCTAGCTCTCTGGACATGTCACCCTTGAGTATGAGATGGTTAGATAAGATGTCTGGGGAATGGAGCTTTTCATTTATTAATGCTTTGCATAATTCCCTCTCTTGAATTGGAATTCTGCAGACATCTTACATTATGTCCTTGGCTGATTGTGCAAAGGATTACAATTTTACATCTGGTGCATTGTGTCTACTCTCTCCCCTGTCCTAACTCTAATGAATACATTGAAAACTTTAACTGTGGGTGATTCAAAGAAGCCTGCATGATCCACTTAAAAAAAACCACCTTATTTTTAAGAACAGATGGGTATGAGGATTTTGAATCTTGAAAACCTAAATCTTGCTTGAGCTGTATTGAGTTGAGCTCAGTATGAGTAACTATCATCAGCACATTTATCATTGTCTGATATGACCTAGCAAGTAAAATCACCCCTCTGTTCAACACTGCTATACACCCTTCTTTCTTTTGTCCTTCCTTCTTTCTAGTCAGCTTTTCTTCCATTTCTCCATTGGTCTTCTGATTCTCCATCCCTCCATCCTCTGGGTGAGTGGTATTCTTCCTTTCCAACCCCTCCATCCTCTGGGCATTTTAATCCAAGGTGGTAAAATGAGCCACTGAGGGAATGTCTGCAAGCGCGGGCAGAATTCGAGACACATTAGAATGAAAACTGTGGTTTGAGACAGGTGTCAAGAGTTGCCTGTGATTGCCTGGTTCAAAAAATAGCCTGAAACCGCAATACGCAAACACACCCGTGCAAACACACACATGCACGATCACACACCACTTTTAAAAAGATAGCACAGGTTTGATAGTCAGCACAGGCTTCCTGCAACCCACTGGCTGTAACAGATGGCTTTAAATGTGACGCCTCGCTCTCTCGCTCTTTGTAGAATGTTTCCACTCTGCTGGTATATTTTTCACTCTTTGCCTTGGGTCACGCCCGCTGCAGGCCTGTCACCACTAACATGACTCAGGCCGGGAGGTGGACGGCCAATTAAATGTGACTTGGCCCGAGTCTAATCAGATCTGTGGCCAAGTTCAAAAGTTGCCGAGTTGGAGGTGAAAATATTATGCTGTAGGGGTCATATAGTGACATGTCATACAACCTAACATATAGAACACATTAAGTGTTGTGTGTGTGGATGCAGTTGTGTGCTCAGGCATTTAGAAAGAAGATATAAATTCAGCTTATTTTAAGATGCAAATCCCATTGATGTATTTAGGGTGATGCTTAGTAGGAGTTTACTTTCAATCTGATTCCTGACAGGGCTTAGCCAGTGAGTGTTTTCATTCATCTTGTGTGTGTGTGTGTGTGTGTGTGTGTGTGTGTTAATATGTAAACAAATGAAGAGAGGGTGGGGTCTCTCCATCAGATTGAAAGTGCTTAGTCATACACAGAGTCACACAGATGCACACACACATTAGGAGGCAATAAGCTGTTTGTGGAACCAATATTTTAAGCCACACCATATGTGTTGTTTGGGCAGGTGGTTGTGTTTGCATTTTTGTAATTGACGAAAGTGAAGTACTAACAATGTCTTACTGCAGGCCTGTTTTAGAGCCTTTTAATTTCAATAAGAGTATAAAAAAATCCTGAATAAATAAAGTTAAATGAGTAGTTGTTCAGAACTGGTATCATCTCTCACATAAGGTTCCACTTTTCATCAGTAGTTGGGGAGTTTACGGCGGTGGGTTGTTGGGTCTTGATGATATACAAGGACTCTGGTGATGAAAAGTTCAGGGATCACAACAAGGTTAGGATGCAGCTGGACTGCAGCTCCATCACGTCTCAGACAGGAAGAGCTGAAGGTAAGAGCTGTTGTTGGGTAGCTATGCACAGGAAGACAAAAACTTGGTACCAGTAACTTCTAGAGATGTGTGAAGTAACATGGAAGGAGTAGGAGAGAACTGATCCAGGCTGAGGTGCAATCGTTAAAGTAAAATCATGAGGTGCATAGATGAGACGGACTGGAAGATACTCATGGACTGGGCTGTGGATGCTGGAGCCATTCTGAAGATGTGCAACACACCCACCTCACAAAGGTGCAAATATGGGGAGAAAGATGGAATAGTTTGCTGCAGAAGTCGGACGAGTGGAAAAGAATGGTGCACCTGCTTCAATTCCCACCAGTTGTACAAACATCCCAGATGTGTTAATTTGATTTGTCTTGTGGGAGCATGGACGTGATCAGAAACATGGAGGAAAAGTCCCAGAGAATCTAAAACTGGTCCAAGACTTCTGGGACCTAGGGTGGCAAAGCTGGATATTCCCAGTGAAGATGGGATGAAGAGGAGCTGAGGCAGTCAGGGTGGAGTAAGTACACAGCCTGGGATATGGCAGGTAAGTAGGGGACGACTGCAGCTAACAAAATAAGGAGGGCAGTGAAACAAACATCTCTGTAAAATAGGGAAGAAACAAGCAGGAAGCCGAGTGGTGAAAGGCAGTGATTTGGCCACAGTTGCTGACTCGCCAACTGGAAGGTGATACGGTACAGGGTCAAAGCACCGGAGTGACTGCTGAAAAGCATTCCCACAGTGCAAGTCAGCGTGATTCCCACTCTCTTCGCCTTAGTTGGTGCACATCAAGCATCGAGTAAGTATGTTAAGCACTTCGTTTAGGTATTGTGGAAATCACACACACACACACACACACACACACACACACACACACACACACACACACACACACACACACACACACACACACACACACACACACACACACACACACACACACACACACACACACACACAGAGCAGATTAACAGAAGGACAAATGTTCCACTTGATACCTGCCCAAACAAAGTACTATCAAGAAGAAAACAACACTAAAACACCACAACAATAAATGACAGTTCCAGTCAGGTAACTTGCTTCTGGACCAGGATTTCTTTTTGAAACATGACAGTAACACTCAAAATATTGCCAATACCTATGCTCATGTGTAAGGTAAGGATTTAAACCTCTTAAGATTTTGCACTGCATGGTACTTTTAATAGAAGAGTGTAGCTTTCAGTTAAAGGTCCCAAGTCCTGCCACAAGTTCCCCAGAGTATATTTCACAGACATCGAGCTGTCCGAAGAGCTCGTCTGATTTACATGTAACCCGCAACATTACTCCATAGTATTCAGCACACAAGGGACAACATTACAAGTCACATGAAAGTGTGAGATCTGCAGATGAAGAACATCCTCATCCAATATTTATGATGCTTCAGCTGCTCAGAGCCATTTTTCTTACCTTCTGTGCTACCAAAGCAAAAGGAAACAGTTATAAAGTTCAGATGGAGTTCAGACAGGGTACGACTTCTCGCCCCGAGTTAAATCTATTTCAAAAAGTGCTTTTGAGGGGGGTTCAGACAAAAGTGATGTTAAAATCCCAGGTTCTTCTTTTATGTGCAGTTTTACCTCTTGTGCTGCGGCCTATTGGAGTCAGTAAGAGAGAACGTGTGTGTGTGTGTGTGTGTGTGTGTGTGTGTGTGTGCCTGAGTTTTTCTATTCATGCATTCAATTGTGTGTGCATTTGTGCAAGCGTGAGTGTGTGCTGCTTTCCTCCTCTGCAACTTTGCTGGGTATCCATGCTGTGAAAATGACCCCCCTCCCCTTCTTTCAAGCCCCACCCAGTTAAATAAAGGGGTAGGCAACTAGTTATCAGCTGCTCGTGGCGAACGTAATTCCCACACGCTGTCACTCAGCTGTGCCGCTTTGAATTGGAACAGCCAAGCCTCCCCATCGCTCAGCTTACTTACCGCTTGTCGCAATAATGAACAGAGAGTGGGAAGGTTCAAGAGGGGGCAGTGCGATTGGTGAACCTGGCGTAGGAGGGGGCGCAGCCATGGGTGAAGAGGTTCATGTGGAGGAAAGGCATGAATGAGAGTAAATGTTTGCAGTCAGATCACAAAAGACTGGAGAAAAGAGAGGGGGAGGACTGAGAGAAGGATGAGTAGGAGGAGAAAGGGAATATTTCTGGTCAGTCGTCGATCAAACCTGATGTTGCATTATGGGAAAAGACAAATTGCCTCAGTTCAACATCTACATCAGTTGATATCAAATAAGTTGTCGAGGTAAAGACAAATTGTGGGGGTGTGGGGAGAAAAGTTTCAATGAAAAGAAAAGGTGGTGAGAGAGAGAAACAATCAAATCATGAAAGAAAGATGCTTAGTAGCTCACTAACAGAGAGAAGCTAATAAAGAGAAAGGTGTGTGTGTGTGTGTGTGTGTGTGTGTGTGTGTGTGTGTGTGTGTGTGTGTGTGTGTGTGTGTGTGTGTGTGTGTGTGTGTGTGTGTGCGTGTGTGCACGCACACTCTTAAAACTAGATTTAAGCTTTGCCTCTGTAACAGGAAATATCTGTCTTGGGAAACATTTTCTGTCTTTACAGCAGTGTGTGTGTCATTGTGTTGTGTGCTTACTCTGTAGGGCCGGAGTGACCAATTAGAGACCCTATATGAAACTGCTTGGAGAGTTCAGGATGAAACAAACTTTTTGAAGTCACACAAATCTGTCTTTCCGCAACGCTACATGTTCGCGATCCTGCAAACTCTGCAAACAAGTCTTTTTCTTTGTCTGCCTGCAGCACTGCTGCGTCCTCTACCTCTGTTCACATAGTTTATTCATGATCAGATACGATCTCATAACGAGTTCATTTTTCTGTAGGACTTTTTCTGCAGGTTGCACCAATACATTCAATGCTATATTGGTTGCATAAGCTAGCAAGCTGATCCTCCATGCGAGGCAGTGTTTGTACCAATTGACTTGGCTAACAGGTTCATTGGCAGGCTATTTAGCCTCATAAAGCTGTAATTTTAAATTAGAAAATTACATTGGAATGTACAGACGGGGGCAGGGACGAGAAAAGACATCCAGTGTTCGAGTGTGTGTGTTCGACAGACGCAGTATGATTAGGCTGCAGTTTCTGCTAGCTGTTTATCCCCATTACTGCTGCCAAGAAGCTTACCAGCTAAATTGGGCAAATTCTGGTCCCCTAAACAAATTACTCGCTCTATTTGAGGAGGGAAATCAAATTAAGAAATTAGCGTGAATCCAGCACTGTACCCCTAGCCAGCAATACTATTAGCTCTTAGTTTATATGTTGCTGTTGTTCCATCAACTTAGCTGAAGAAAGTGGTCTGACGTTGATGTATTCCGACCAGCTTAACTTACGAATGGTAATCATACCTTTACCTTTAGATATCAAAATGCGTTTGTACCCATATAATCTTTGAGTGTAAAGCAAGCCGCTGCATATTGCTATTTTTAGTTTTGCTAATGCTATCATACTGTTTGGGAAATCCTGCATCACTAATGCGGGACAGCTGCAGGGCAGTGACACCTCTGCAGCTGTGGAGTAATGAACAAAAACTGTAATTATGGAGTCGACAACAGAAGGGTTTACTGCATACATTTAAATTGACTCTGAAACAGATTTATAAAATAAATGCCACTGTTTAATTTGAACATTAGTGTTATTATATGGGAATTATTTTTGTCTTATATGCTCAGCGAACCAAATGTGAACTGCAATGTGAACTTGCAAAGTGCATACTTAAATATACATGTACATTGTGTTTGGTTGTTGCACATCTCACTGCAGACTTTCCGACAAGAGGAATTAAAAGAAAAGTAAAGGACAAAGGTGAAGAATGCAGGCTGCAGAAAAAAACATATATCTGAAAGAAAAGCAGCTGACATGGGAAAATGGGATGGATTAGGATGCAAAAATTGTGTTGTAGGAAACGAAGTGATTCAATTACAGTGCAGAAAAAGACGAGTGTGCCTATGAAGAAAGAGACAGTAGAAAGTCATTTCTTCTGTCTCCTTCTGCCTGCATTCAATCTTCAATTTCTTCTCATCTCTCTTCTTCCTGTCGCCCTCCCTGTTTCTCCCAATGCACTCTCACCTGAGCAAGATTAATCGTTGTAGTCGAATCACATTACCTACCGGGCCAACTGCAAACTACACGCACACACACACACACGCACACGCACACGCACACGCACACGCACACACGCACAGGGAGATGGAGTTAGAGGCGGCGAGGCAGAGGACCTGGCAGTTTGAAGCAGGTGGAGGGTGGTGTTATTGAGGGAGCTGAATTCACGGATGGTCTGCTCATTAAACTCATCACAGTATTTTAGCCTCGTGCTTTATTACACTTAGCTGGGACACTGGGCACTCAGTCAACACACACACACACACACACACACACACACACACACACACACACACACACACACACACACACACACACACACACACACACACACACACACACCTACATCTATTCTGAACTGTAAGTTTGCAATAATGAGGTTGTGACGATAGCATGTTTAATTTGAGGGAGACGGTGATTCACGACCCCTGACGACAACGCTTCATCATCCTGTGGCACCTGTGGCATAAAGAGGGAGTACTTGGGACAGGAAAACCGTTGTTAATGGGATGCTAATCACCTCATAACCTAGGAAATGGGATAACAGGCGCAAGCCCTTGTGCAAATGCACTTGTGTGTGTGTATGTGAGCATATTTATCAATTTAAATTTTGTTTCTCATTGTCTACTTATGCGGTGAAGTGTGTGTTTGTATTTGTGTGTGTGTGTGAGGGTGAATATTGATCTATTGTTATGTGCTCCATCACCCTGTCAAGCATAATAAGAAAGAATGGGACACTGAGCAGGTGCTCTCCCTCTGCTGACTTATAAAACATATGCACCGGGGTAAACACTTCAATCACTGTACGGTGTAGGGTTTGGCAAATTAATAAAATCTACATCCTCTTGTATTTGGGATGGTGCATTCTCTTTTCTCAGCATATGACTGCTCTTATTAAAGTGAATTAAGATTTAAGTTGTTACAATGAAATACAGTAATATTCTCTTGTAATAATAACCTTGATTTACTTATATTTCTTTATTTTCTAACGTGGTGAGATGACTGCTTGTGTCCATCCTACCAATGCATTTGATACACATCGTAATTCGAAGCCTTTCTCTCCAGGCTGCTGGATGCTCTAGATTTCTGGAGTTTACATCAGTCACATCAGGACAATTCAGATAAGCTGTCAATCACTGATGTTTATAGGATGCTGACTCGCAGGCAGGCTGACTAAACTAGTCCACTGGTTGTGCTGCAAATACAGCTGGGCTTCAGTGTTGTGAACAGCAATCGTATAGGTGGAATTAAACACACCAGCATGTGTGTGTGCAAATTCCAGTTCAGTTAACTAAGATGAGGACACCAAAGGCCATCTGAAGGGTTTGGCTGAATCTTCCTTTGTTATCTGACAGAAAGAATGGTCAGACCTCTCCGCCACCTTTGTTTTTCTTCTATCCATCTGTCTCCCCGTCTCTTTTGGCCTCTCTCTCTCCCTCTCCTCCATCCAAGTCACTTAGTCACTTCTCCTTTTACATTCCACCCTCCACTGTTATCTGTCAGCACTCATTTTTAATTCATTTCTTCTCCTTTCACACCTGCCATTGTTTTTGTTTTCTCTCCTTTTGCTGTCTTTCACCTCCACACAAACACGCTTCACCTTCTCTTCCTCTCTCTCTCTCTCTCTGGGTCTCATCACCTCCCCCATCCATCACAGGTAATATAGCTTTATCTGACATGTGTCCCTATGTCATTGGCTTCTGATAGGCGGGGCTAAACCCACCTGGAGCACTTTGTAAAATGAACGGACCCTTCAGCGTGGAAAGAGTTAATCATATAAATCACTGACGACCGTATCGCTGGCTGTCATTTTTTTGTGCGCTTGCATGCAATGCAATATCTGCTGAAGGAAGGCAGAAGGAAAAACAGAATCCTAACCTTGAGTGTGTCTGATTTAAAATCTGCAGAAAAATACAACACAATAGATAAGTTTAAAATTTAATTACAAAAGCTGCAAATGAAAACCCCCCAAAACAAAACATGAAAGAAGTTCAAATGACAAATGAAAGTTTGGCCCATTTCCACACCAGTTACAGAACCAAACCAAATCAATAACTTTGTGAGTCACAACTCGCAGCACCAAGTGTGTCCCAGCCTTTTTCATTAATTTGAAGTGTCTCCTTGATTTGCTGTTTATCTGTGTCCTTGTAATGTTTCTTTGTTTGATTCTGTTTTTTTTTTTTTTTTTTCTATTCACAGGATTTTCGCCTCCATCAAGGAGGCCATGTTTTCAGTCCGGTTTGCACTGAGTCTTTACCAAAAGTTTCGTAATGGCGTAGCACCATTAAGTGAGGGATGGAGTTTGTGATGCAGCTCAGTTCCTACGAGTCTGTCCTCCCACTCAAAATGATGGGCCCATCACCCAACCGTCTGCAAAATATCCCCCAACTCAATTTTAGTGGATCATGATGTATCACTGAGAGGGGATGCTGACACTCAGCTATTCACTGCCATATTTTGAATTCTTTGGAACTGTTTCCACACACATATCGGCTGTGCTTGCAGATATGCATATCATAGAAAGGTCAACTATTGGTGGAGTTATGGATCTCTGTGAGCGTCTTTCCAGCTCCTGGATGCTGGGCGTGCAAATTTGATTTTTCTCCTTGCATATTTTTCTTTAAAGTTGCGATACATTGAGTTAGACTTTCTTTTAACCCTATGCACAATGACCAAATGGATGTCATGTTTGTATATGCAGCAGTAAATGGTAATAAATAAGGATTTTCCATTCAAATGCATAATGTTATTATGTAAATTTAATCTGAAACTCCATCTTTCAGTAAGCCCAGCCAAGGTGATTTTGTTCCCTGAGATCTAAACAGTCCCTGGACTCCATTTTGGAAATGTGCCATTCGCCTCTGAGTTTTTCCACAATATTACAATATAGTTTACTAATTTTGTCTTTTTTTCTGCAAGACTATGAACCACTCAAACCTGCTTATTTTCACTGGATGATATTACTACAAAACAGAGTTTTTTTGGGGGGTGGGGTTGGGGGTAGGGGGTAGATTGATCTTTAAACAAAACTTTGGAGTTGTCTGTCATTTTTCAATGCAAATTACAGTATATTTAGGTCATTTTTTGGAATGTATTAAGTTGTAATTTGCAGAAAGGAATGAGAATAATTCCATATTTCATTTGGATATTCAGTTGCATTTTAATCCAGTCTGATGTTTGCTTCCTTCACAACTGTAAACCTCAATGTGTGTCTCAGCAAAGGGATGGTTTCTATATACTGCTATGAATTATTCATGGTATAGGTGCCTGTCAAAGAATTAATTTCCTGCTGTGTTTGTTTGTGATGATGTGTGTTAATGGGCATTCATGAGTTTGTAAGCTTGGTATGTGCCTCTATGATTGACGTGTGTGTGTGTGTGTGTGTGTGTGTGTGTGTGTGTGTGTGTGTGGTTATTGTCATAAGCTCAGGATAGTCATTTGAGCTTGACCTCACGTAATGGGGTTTGGCAGCCAGTGGCAAAGACAATAATTACTACAAAGACGGCCTGGATCAAAGACTGCTGACTACTTTACAGCAGTTGTCACTAAAGACAAGCAATTATTAGCACACAAAAGTAGAGTCAGAGAAATAAACCAAAAGGGAGCAGGGTAAAGTCTGCAATGGAGGAACTGTCCTCACTTTAAAATCAGGAGGTTAATGTATTCTGATATCAAAAGGCTGAACTGAATATGTAACAATTAATTTCCAAGGCGAGGATTCTCTCTCTGTCCTCCTGTTGGTTATGACACATCCAATACAGTAATGACACAACCTCTCCTCCTTCTCCCCTTGATTCTCCTTTACCCTCTCCTTTCTCCTCACCTCTCCTTTCTCAGTAGATGTCACTGCAGTTCCACCACCAGCCAGCACAGAGGGTTGGATTGCAATGCATCGTGGGACACAGACAGCCCGCAGATGACGATAGCGATGACGAAAGGGACCAGAGGGGAGGGGAAAGATATAAGGGATAGGAAGAGGATGTGTGTGTATGTGGGGGGGGGGGCATCAGGGAGACTTCCAGTACGTCTTTACAGGTAGCTCTGGAGAGTCTGAAATAATTATTTAATATTCAATCACGTCCTTTTTAAGTGCATTTCATGCACGCCGCCTAAAGACACAGACTCCTGATATGCAGTTAACTGCCATACCCTCATCTGTTACTAATGAAGAGATAAAGTATTTTTGCATCAAGGGAAATGCGATGTGTTGTTGACTTGTCTCTGTCAGCCAGATAGAAATCAGTCGATTCTCTCGTGTCCTGCCACTTCCCCTGATTGGAGCCCAATGTAATTATTTTATTCAGTATGGGAAATGAAAAATATTGCAGATCAGCTTATGACATTTTAAGTAATGTTTTGCATTCCTTAATGAGTAGTTTTTTTTAATGAGTTTTTTTTTTTTTTGGGCTAGTTGGTCATAACTGACATTTGCTGGATTTGACTTGTTTAAGTTAAATGTTGGTCTCATCAAATATCCTGTTTATGTGATTTTTATGTCCTGGCTTTTGAGGAAGTTTTAATTATTTGATCATTTCAAAATGCAGACTTGTCTGACATAGGATTCCTGGTAGATTCCTAGTGGTTTTTGGAATCTAAATTATAAATGAGATGATCTGACCTTTGCCACAGGTATAATCAGCGATTATTGATTATATTACTATTATTCTGGTAATAAGAAAGAGAAAATATGCATCTGTTTTCCACTGAAAGCCAGAGATAGGTGATTCTTTTAGATTGAAAAAAACATAAAGGATGATACTATTAACTGTGGGTTACAGCAGAGATGATGGTGGACAATCACATTTCCACCTTCAAAGAGTGACTCTGAGGTACCAGGAATTTTCCAACCTAACAGGAACTGACTTGTCTGCAAAATGTGCAGTTTTTTGTGTGTGCAAAGGGTGACATCATATCCATTTTCACACTACCGGTGTTAGATGTAACAATGGTACAAAGTGTTATTGGTTATAACACCAAACTTCAGGAAAGAGTTTGTGTTAAAAAGGATGCGTTGATGAAGGAAAAGTGAATCCAGCAGAGTGGCTGCATGTTCACTTTTTGTTCTGTGGTGGTACCTGCTTCTTCCAGCGCGCAGGTCGCAGAGTTGCTGGAGCCTCTCCCAGCAGACTTGGGACTTGAGGCAGGGTACACTCTGGGTGCGACACCACTGCACTGCGGTCTGATAATACAGTGGAATTGAAATATATACTACATGGAATTCCTCTTTTGACCGATTACCACAACTAATCATCTATTCTAGTCCACTGCCCCACTCATTCTCCAACATATGCTCATGAACATAAATTACATTATACAACTCTTATATAACCAAAAATAATCACAACATATTCTCCCTCTGTGACTTAACTGGGCTTGAAAAGGAATGATTGAGTGAAAAAGTGCACATCTAAAGTCATTAGATAGTGAGAGTATTTGTTAAGAAGCACTAATATGAGGGTGGGTGCATTTAAAAGAAGCACACCACAGGGGTTATTGCCACCCAAATGAGAGCATCGGTGTATACCCTTGTTGATTGCTTCTTTTCCAGCTTTCTGCCACATTCTTGCTTGAATGCATGAATTTGCACATCGCTGTAATTCAACCACACACAATTATGGTGCATTTTAACAGCTGTGGTTGTATACAGATGTGTACCTCCTTTTAGAGTGCAGCTTCTCTCCCGGGTAAACACATTGTCTGAGTGTTTGGTTACACCCGCTCGATACTATTAAATCCTTTTCAAGTACCTGGTTTGCCAGAGAAACAAAGAGGCAAATGCAGGTTGTAGCCGGAGAAGCGATGCAGGTTTTATTCGTGTTGAGATAGCTACTATATGTGCGAGGGTGAATTCCTTTTGCTGCATGTGCGGTGGTAAGCATTTTTTTGTGTGTCACAGTTCAGGAGCAGATGAGTGGAGAGGAGCATTAAAAGCCCTCTTCCTACACTAATCAGGGATTAGACAGTGTTTAAGAGCATAAGAGAGAACCATAAAACAAATGAGTGTGTGAAAGAGACTGTTAGAAATGACTGAAGAAATGAAATGAATGGCTGTTAGTCATTTCTCTCTAGTGCCTTCAATGTGTCGCAAACCAGCTTTTGATTTTTTGAAATTTCCCCATCATTTACATTTTCCTTTGTTTTCTCACAGGCCTTTGAGAATCCCTCCTTCACATTAGGCCACATAATTACTTTTAGATTCCTCAGAAGTGTTTTAGCAAAAAAAATAACATAAAAAATAGCGGAATACAAGCATGCAGGAGAACAGTTTACATGATTTCAGCCTCAATGATCACTTAAAGTATTGTAGAAAATTAGTATATTTATGGAAAAAAAGATTTCCTTGTTTGACTCATTCTTCCACATTGAAAGTGCGTTCACTTCTTTACGATTTAAGGAAACTACAACATTCTATTGGCATCGCAGCTCATATGCAAAAGCTTTTTGGCAACACATTCCACAGGTGATGAAATGAGATGACTGGGAGAAGGATAATAGGTTTGTTGCAGATGCATAAATAGAGATATGAGTGAGGTGAGAGGTGAGGAATGTGAGGATAAGGGGAAAATGAGAGAACCAGGTGAAGGGAAAGTTCAACAGAGAGAGAGAGAGGGATAAAGAAAATTAGAGAGAGTTAGAATGGATGAAAGCAAGGAAGGTAGCCTTCCTGAGGATGTGGGAATGATTAATGTGAAGCTGTCATAGAGGTGGAGAGGGGAAACCATAGCTATGGGGGGAAGCATCATGGCCAGGTGCAGAGAAAAGAATGTGACAGAGAGATGGAAAGAGAGAGATGATGGCATGGAAGCATGAAAATGTTTCAGGACAAACTGTAGAGGATGAAAAAGACCAAATGTGTCTATGGAAAGAGAAGTGAAAGCATCAAAGGAGATTTAGGAAAGAGCCAGACAATGAGGAGAAGGGGAGGTGATGGAGAGAGAGATAGTGTGAGAGGAAGAGGATGAGGTGGTGAAGGAAGAGTCAGAAGAAACTGCTAAGACAAAAAGAAGCCAGAAAGACCGACATCAGGATGCTAACCTGCTAGGATAAGTCTTTTTTATGTGTGAGTGTGTGTGAGGTGTGGGTAGTATCTTGTCATAAATCCCACCTCATTGTGAAGTAGGCACCTCATTGGTCTGCAGCAGCGGTTATTGTTCAAGTTGCCCTTTGCCCTCACACAGGTTTATTGTCCCAATCCTTCAAACGGTTGTGTCTAACGTGTTCGGTTGTCACACTGTGTGCCTTTGTGTTTGAGTACTTGCGTTGTAACCTACTGTTACAAGAAAATAATTTTTCAACAGTGCAGTAATGGGAAACTTAAGTGGTTTCCACTGATCCCTCCGTCCAAGCAGCTCCATTTGTTTATGCTTGACTAGACGTTGATGGATTTTGTAGGAGAAGCAGCGAATTGATTGGAGTGCATGCTAACCCTAAACACACATTTCAGCATCGATGCTCGCATGCATGAACACAAACATGCAGTATTAAAGGGGATGCCAGCATTTGTTGATATACCTTTTGTTCTTGTATTTTTGGAAGGAGTGGTTATCCATGATATCTGATGTAGGGAATCAGAAACACAGACTTGTGCTCGAATGAGGCAAGCAAAAGATACTCTGATCATTACTTTTATACTAAAAATGAATTAAGCTGAGAATGTCGCATCGATAAGGAACATCGAGTACAACTGGGGGATCCTATGAGTGTACTTCCCAGAAGAAAATGTCAATTTTAACGGTGAACTGATCAATCTGGCTACATCAGAGGACAAATTTGTTAAACTTTACCTATAAATGATAAGTCTTGACTGCTCTAGCTTTACAGTTTTACCCCCTCCCCCCCATCCAACTTCTAGAGCACTTGTTTTCATTAGGCAGTAATTAGAAAATCAGGTGTTGTATTGCCCCCCCTCCACCCCCTGAGCACAATAAAGTACAGAGAATTGAGATGCAATTACAACCCCAGTGAGAGGATGCAGCATGTATCATATAGGACCACCTACCTCCCTAGGTTTGAATTTTAAGCAGCTGCAACCTTAAAATAATCTTTATGACATTTTCCCTTTCCTAATTATCATGCAGAGGGTAGAGATAGGAAAGTATAAGAAATGAGGGCAGGAAATGAAACATAAAAAAATAACAGTGCAAGTTTGATGTGAATAGTTTCAATTTGGTGGGCAGATTTTAACCAGAAATCAGTCTGTGTTACTTGGATTCGAGGTCATGTCACCGTAATGTGTCTCATGGACACAAGATGATGCATTTGAGACAAGCAGCAATGCTGCAACATTTTTGTCCCCTTCTTTTAGTCTCTACTAATAATTTACTGCAGAGTCTGTAGGTGATGCAGAGGACACGATGACTCGCACCAGAGGCTTCATCAGTCACACAAGGCTGATTCACCAACAATTAAAAATAACTTGACTGATTGTAATGAGACAGACGCAGGAAGTCCACCGCTTCATGAGATACAAACATCATGACTGCATATAGAAAATGAAACAAATAGGTTGGACATTTGATGATATGTTCCGTGCCAAACAAACCATTGCCTGTGCACACTGAGAAACTCATAATAGGGGAGCTGATGGCTGAATGTGATGGTGTTCTCTTCGAGTATTGTGTGTTCACTGTACAGACATAAATCAAAGTAGAGATGGTACAGCTCACATGAATATATGGATATACTGACATGGTAAATGTGACTCATGAATTGTTTTATATAATCTTATAATCATGATTGTCCAATGAATTTTAACATTAACGTTGTAACATTAAGGCATTGATAACTTCAACCAGATTAATCTGACACTTGACTTTTACTTTGATTATTGTTTTTCATTGTCTCCTTGGTAGCTAACTCATGATACCCCCACTTACCCAAAGCAGGGCTGATGACACCATCAGCATTTAGGTTGGTTCTCTACAAACCCTTTCTATCCATTTCTCCTGTCACCAAGTGCAAAATCCTCCAGGATAAATGAAGCACGACTGGTGATACATTTACTAGGTGCTCATGTGTTTAAGGTTGTATCAGTGTTAAGCTAGTTTCCGTCATATTAGTTCATAAGCAAAGATGGATTATTATCTCCCTTTTATTGTTGCTTCTCTAAGTTATTTGTGTCCACTTCAATCACTTCCTCTTGTACATGAAGTATTCTTGAAACTCTGTTGTGTATAGTGGGATTTCAAAAATTTAGACACCCTGGCTCACCTGACTTAGCAAGCAGCACCTCAGGAACAATGCCTTTTCGATTAGACCCAGTTTTGTTGGAGAGGGAATGACATTGATTGGCCAAGGGAATCAGGATTGACATTGATTGGTCCTGGCTTTTTTGTGCGGGGAGGAAGTGATTTGCATAATGCAGACATTTGCAGTCTGCTGAGGCTCTGTACATGGTAAACCAGGCCAGAATTTAAAAAGCTACACTTCACAGGAGGAAAGGGCATCACTGAGACAGAAGGTTTGCAATTTTGTCTTCTTTTATGTGAAAGTAAACTCAGTTTGTGTTCACTGAGATCATAATCTCACAGAAAAGACAGTTCCAGAAATATTCAGTGGGCCTAATGACCATAGAGAATTAAAAGCAGGGAGACACAACAAAGACAATGATGGGATAATTTTGTCAGAAGGCCACGGGATGCAAATACGAAAATCAGAATGAATAAGAAAATGGATTAGACAGAATGGAAGCAAAACAAAGGAAAAAAAAGTTTGGGCGAGAAAAGACGCGGGTGCGATAAAGAGAAAGGGAAAAATGCCAGATGAAGCAAAGTAGGGAGGGAAAACATGGAAAAGGATCAAGATGAGACCAAAAAAAAAGTAGGAGAAGAAAGCAAGTGAGAAGAGACAGACAACAGGGAGAACGCTGGGCTTCCTGGTTGTCTTTGTTTACTGTGACAGGGACAGGTGGAGGCTGACAGCAGGACCTTTACACTGAGCCAGTTAAATAAAGACAAGATGGAGTGATGGAAACGAGTGTGAACACAAGAACAAAAGAAGGAGGGACACTCGAAGAGTAAATGCCAGTCCATAAATGGCTGCCAAGTCTTCTGTTCCCTATCAGCTTGAAGTTGTAGTACCATGTGGTTGATCAGCAGTGATTAAACTGCGACTATTAATTTCAAGCAACACTCTGGACTATAGTTCCACCAGTGCAGCATAAAGCACACTACAGAAACAACTAGGGTGCACAAACATGAGCAGATTGCTATATGCAAATGTTTAAAAAACTGTCATGCACATTTCTTTGCAGATGACACTTTTTTAATGTCAGTGCCAAGCCTTCAGTCTGCTCTTTACTAGTATCAGATTTCATGGACCATTTTAAATTCCACTGAAACTAATTGGGATCATATCTGAGCCATCCGCAGTGCTGAAAGTGAAACTACTGAATGCTATAAATTTGTGCTGGATTACGATTATATAACAGCAATCCCCCGCGCATTCACACTTTAAGATGACCGGCTTCACCTCATTGCAGATTTTTAATAAGTTATCATGTGATACCGTACGCGCATTCTATTGGCTAACAGCATGCGGAGGCGCACTGCGTTCTGTGAGTCTCGGAAACGCAGCGCACTTCCGTGTATTAAAGAAACACTTAAAAGTGCTGTAAACAGTCTATAAGCATGTTGGAAAAGGTAATACAGATAGTTGATTTGATATCAGTATGGGAGGATTCATAAATTTTTAAATTACAGTAAATAATACAATAAATAGTATGTCACTATATCGCGGAATTTCGTTATTTGTGGGTGGTCCTGGAACGTATTAACTGCGAGTAATGAGGGATCACTGTATATACAGTATATAGATGCAAATATGATGCTGCATGTTAATAACATGAGTTTTCAATGTCTATGAAGTTACACTTGTTCATTTTATTTAAAGACATGAAAAGGTCGTTCCTGATTGCAACCACACCTGTATGAATGTGTGTCTCTGTGGATTCTCTGAGTATCCACAAGGATTGAGATGGTCCACTGACCACACACACACACACACACACACACACACACACACACACACACACACACACACACACACACACACACACACACACACACACACACACACACACACACACACACACACACACACACACACACACACACCATTGTTTGAACCTAAAGGGTATTATAGGATTGTCTCAAAGTGATTACAGAGGATCAGGGGTATGAAAAAAAACAACAACAACTAAAGATGCACACACAGGCTAACAAACACGTGTGCACGTACACATGTGTAGAATAATCGCTCACACACAGACTCTCACTCATCAAGCAGGAAGTCCGGCCTCTTCGATGGGGATAATCCTGTGGCACCACGAGAGGGCAAAGTTAGGAAGAGATGATCCCAAACCTGGAAAAGCCGATTAGAGGCCGAGGGAGAAGGAAGAGCAGAAACAAGAAAACCAGAGCCAAGTCAACCCTGAGACAGAAAGCTGGTGATGGCTCACTGTCCATGAGAAAAGGAAGAGCAGCAACAGGACAAATTGGAGGAATGCCACTATCTACTCCAGGAAGAAATGAAGGTGAATGGAAAAAAGAAAGACATAAAGAGATGGTAAAGTAAGAGGAAAATCCCAAATGGAAATCAATACGAGAGACAGACATGTGGAGTAAGAAAGTTTGAGATAAGCCAAAAAGGAAGAAAAGTTGGATGAAGTGAATATTATAAATTCCATGAATAAAAAAGGATGTAAAACCAATAAAGACCAGTGTACCCTTGACGATCCGCGGAGAACATTCATTCTCATTCCCATATCTCCCTCTCTCTCGTCTCAAAGTGTTTCTCCCACACATAAAACTGTACAAGCGCTGAAGAACTCCATCCCTTCATGCAGTTTCTTCATTATGTCCTCACCCATGACCAATAATGTGCAGGAGATCTCAACATTTTTTAAGGTAGTGCCTGTAAAGAAATAAATGAAAGAAGGGATGGCGGGAGACACATGGAACGAAAGTAGAAGCTTCCAGGCTTGTGGAAATATCTTTATATTTATTAGTTTCCTCATAACTCTTAACTTTCCTTTCTAAGCCACTTTTTTCCCCCCATTTCTGCCATGCTATACAATTTCTTTTCTTTTACTTGGCCTCTTGTCTTCCTTTCACTGTCTCTTGCTCATTCTTTTCCACCTCTTTCTCTTAGTCTTTGTTTCTCTCCTTGTAGGGGTTATAGAGTTGGTATATTCACCCAGTGATAAGGGCCTTTATAGAATGAGTTTGACACTGGAGGGGTTGTAATTTCATGGAAGCAATAAAACACAGAAGTGCACACACACATACACATACAGACACACGCCTACCTCAGTGCAGCTACCAGCAGAGACAGATGAATGAGGGAGGTTGATAAGTCCTAGAAACATAGACTGAGACAGATAACAAGCCTGGATTATGTGTTCCAATGAATTGTTCACCCTTTCCTTCACAATGGAACGGGCTGATCTACATTCAGATCCGAGCTGAGACCTCCGGTTACACTTGTCATTTCAATAGGATTTGTGAGCTCGTGGAGACTCGATTTAATGAGGGTGTTATTGCTGCATGTGCTTACCTGTCCTAAAAATAGCCTTCCAGCTGACTACACAATAAGTGTGCTTTATTTTCTGTATTCTGTTACCATTTGTAAATTTGGATTCAGAAATACAAGCAACACCGTTTCCATAACGGTGTCAGCAATTGTTCCGGCCCATGCCGGAAATGCCATGATGTTAACGTCCTTTATCCAAGCCAGTCATTCCTGATGAAAACTTCCTTTAGGTTGTCCCATTAGGTGTCACTTTGGTGGAGAGAGGTTTTCTTAAGACAGGACAAAGAACACAAGTATAAAATATTTATTTGACAATTCAAATCACACATAGGTTGTGGAGAAGTTCAACAATGTTATTGATAATGCAGATAAACAATGTCAACAAATACTTATCTGACAAGATCTCTGGTAACGACATCTCAGGGGGTCGAGCTAGCACTCAACTGAAGTCTCTGTCGAATTCTTGTAGCCAAGCTCTGCTATGTGTGTGTATGTGGTGGGCGCTTACTGGATTTACTGGCAACTGACCACATGTCCACCGACCGTATATCGAACTGACTACCATCTTTGCAATATAGGTTATGCAAGTATAGTTATACGTCTACTGCCAATACTCATCTGAGTCCAAGAAAAGCAAACACTCTGCCTCAACTTCTCTAACACATTTGCATTTGCTGTGTGTGTGTTTTATCATATTTATTTTAAACATTCCACCACATCACCACAGTGTGTCATCCTTTTTCCATGTTTAGATGAATGCTCATATTTGTTTGGAAAAGTTTTTTGCCAGATGCCCTTCCTGCCACAGTCCTATGCATTTATCCAGGCTTAAGACTGGCCTACTGTTGACACCGGCTTGTGCAGGGCTACAGATGCCTAGGGGGGGCTGAACCCAGGCCAGCAAACATGTGAAGCATGTGCTCTACCACTGAGCTACATCATGAAGTCCATCATTTCATGATGAATGCTGCAAATATACTAGAATGCAAATAAGAAAAGTCTCTTCAGCAATTGACATAGTTATGTCGTCTTTGGAATGCATGCATGTCTAAACCATCTGTGGATGGTGCAAAGGACAAATGAGGTTCAATATCAGCTTTTATGTACTGCAGGGATTTATTCCAGCTGTCCTGTTTTCCCATGTAACATGACCCATTGACTGTAAAAACCTGCCCCTATCGTTTTGTTTGATAGCTGTTCAATCACCATATCCACAATTTGACATGGATTGGTTAATTGTTTGATATGTGGTAGAACTCTTGAGGATGCTTTTGAGTAATCTTTGTCCAAGCAGACATTATGCGTGAAGCCAGAAGCAAAACATCTCATAATTACCTCTATCCTGCAATGGTAAAGAATCTTATGCTGGATCCAAATAATGATCTGGATCAGTACCAAAGTCAAACAGATTGTTCTTTGGGCCATACCCTTCAGCTCCCAAAAAGTTAATGGAAACACAAACACAAGCATAACGTCCTTGGCAGAGGTGCAAACCGCCACTGGGCTCTTCTCCTCAGACGCAAGACTTCCATGCAAGAAATTATAATAAAGATCATAAACCTGTGTCACTCTCAAATAACTCACACATCTCATTTGCTCCCTGAACGCCACAGTTTAATGGAATTTCAGATTGTCCAGGAGCCTGCAGATGCATTTGAATATCATGCATTTCTTTGAGGGAAGTTACAACCTGCTGGATCCTTTACGATGAGAAGAAAATAAGAGATAATGCAGAGAAAGTTTAGATCTTCATGTAAGTTAGAGGAATATGTTCATGAAAAATCCCCTTAGTTCTTTTTGTGATGGTGTTCATCTTTGTGTTTAATTTCCCAGACATTATTTTCCAGATCATAAGCAGTCATAGAGCCGGCGCAGATTGTGGCAGTAACCAGTCTGACGTGGAGGGAGGAGCTGGGTGCTATGAGGATATTTGTACAGATGCAGGATGGGACCACCAATAGCCAATAGCAAATTGGGAAATACCGACAGGCTCCATAGTCTTAAAACAGCTGCTGAGATGCACTCTTTATTTCATCTTTTTTATGCCACAAGGCGCTACTTTATGACTAAGCATGTGTCAAAAAAAAAAAAAGGTGCAGTGGAATTGTTATTGCTGTGCTTCTATTTGGGCAACTATTTGGACAAGAATGAGACTGAAAGGAAGCTCTAACAACTTTAGTACCAAATAAAGTTTGTGACAAAGCGTCGGTACATATTTTTTTCCACTCTCTGTGAAGAAGAGCAGTTTCAGATGTTATGGTTTAGGCAATTTACATCAAGTGAGAGAAAACAGGAAAGCAATATAAAGAGGAAGCAGGGAAACGTGAGCAAAGGTTTTGCGGAGGAATAAACTTGGGAGTGTCAAAGTGAGAAAAGCAAATCATGACGGTGACGGAATAACTGGAGAGGGACAGAAACCTAGGAGGTGGAGAGCAGGAATAAGTTTAAATAGGGTTGAAGGAAAGCCAGACTGTGGAGCAGAAGTATTGATATTTCCAACATAAACACTCATCCTAATGGACCCGAAAGAGTCGGAGTGGGAGATCGATTGGAAGACAGAAGTCTCAGCAGATGTATGGAAGGAAAATATACCTCTCACCTGCTGTCAGAAGGGTGGGGCGGGATGAACCAGTGACGGAGAGGACATTAAGAGATGACCAGAAGCACTGGGGATACAGAAAGAAGGCCAAAATGGAATCCTAATGCGTAAATGTATTTTTCATGAGAACGGAATCAATAGTGATTTAGAGTTTCTGTCTTTGTAGCTGGAATGAGGAGAGTTGGAGTGAAAGAAAAGGTAGACTAGGTTGAAATACAAGAAGGGGAAAGAGGATGAATAAATTGGTGGAGTCATGGATGATTGGAATGATGAATGACAGCTGCCAGGTACTAGCTGGAACTAGCCTGGAATTAAATGTGGGAGAAGAGGGAAAGAGAAAGACTGACCTGCTTGTGTGCAAATCTGAAGACAGTTTAACTTCCATTTGCAGACATTGTTGTCCAGTCCACATAATTTTAATGTACAGGACATAGGTTTTGAACGCTCGTCCCTAAAACAGATGGTCTCTACCTCATTTTGAATGCAGTGCTATTTAGAGCTCAAGCAAAATGAAATTCCAAAGCAGTGATGGCCTCCTAAATCACAGAGATTAACGATATTTCACAAAATTCTATGATATTGAGGTTGTAGTGAAGGCAAAAATAATTTTTCCCATTGTCAAATCACCCGGCCTACTGTTCCTGAATGCATCACATCGAGGTTGAGACAGAGCGCTGGCAGTTCTATTTTTGAAAGTTGATGGACAGAATTCCTAAGGATACGCAGATCTGTGTTTGTGTTCACTGAGAGCAAACCATTATGTACCCAATGCAAAAAATACTTCACTTAAGTTTTCGTCTTCACCTTGCCCATTGAACGGTTGTAAAAACAACCAGGTATAGTTTCACACCTGACTATGTGTGTTTCAGTTTATATTAATGTCTTCACACCTCTATAAGGTGTGGGAGTAATTCTCTGTCTTGCAAAGTGTGAAAGTGAGATTGTGGGGGCCCTCTCTCTCTCTCTCTCTCTCTCTCTCTCTCTCTCTCTCTCTCTCTCTCTCTCTCTCTCTCTCTCTCTCTCTCTCTCTCTCTCTCTCTCTCTCTCTCTCTCTCTCTCTCTCTCTCTCTCTCTCTCTCTCTCTCTCTCTCTCTCTCTCTCTCTCTCTCTCTCTCTCTCTCTCTCTCTCTCTCTCTCTCTCTCTCTCTCTCTCTCTCTCTCTCTCTCTCTCTCTCTCTCTCTCTCTCTCTCTCTCTCTCTCTCTCTCTCTCTCTCTCTCTCTCTCTCTCTCTCTCTCTCTCTCTCTCTCTCTCTCTCTCTCTCTTTCTCTTTCATGCAGCATCTCATTTGATTCAAAATCTACAAATAAATTGTAAGCCCTGGAGTGCCAACAAATGGTCATGCACTATATGTAAACGCTCGAATCACGCACACATGACAGAACCAGACAGTCTGCGTTAATGGTGGCACCTGAACCTGGCTTTAAGTACATATTTCATGCCACATTACTCCCCTGACAGCAAACGAGGACGGGTGAGGGCGGAGGGATTTAAGGAGGCTGGGGGATGAAGTGAGGCAGTTACACTGCACGTCTCCCTCCACATCCCTTTTACTACTTCTGTCCTTTCTCCTCCTCCTTCTTATCATTGTCACTCCATTATCCTTCCATTTCATCCAGCTTAATATTTTTTAATGGTTGGGAATCAGAAGGGGTCACAGACATGTTCCTGCCGGGTCCCCACATGACATGAGTAGTGATGTGTTTTAATGAGCCTGGGACCCAGGGCATGAGATGAAATTTCTCATTTGGGTGTAACTCTGAAAAAAAGACAATCTATAGTATTCCTTTAGCTGTGTCACTCTCTTCTCTGCCAGACTTTAAGTGATTCGCTGCACCTCCTCTGTTTCGTCAAGTCCATCTTCATCTTTCTCTATTTAATTTCTCATTTGATGCTGACTCAGTTGTTTTTCCTTGTTTTTGGTGGATTCATAATTGTAATTTCATTTCTCACACACCAAATGTAGATGTCTGTACATCCACATATATACAGTAGATGATCGAACCAGAATTGTCTCCTTGCATTTTCACATGTTTAAAATTCAGTAACATTTACCCATACTTTTTTTGGTCAAAGTGACCTGACCTTATGGTTTTACTTCAATATTCAGTAAAACACTGCCTGTTATATATGCCTGTGACCTGACAGTACCTTGCGTACATAAGTAGTTTGTACGCAAACTTGTTTGTTTCTTCACTGCTGTGATCAGGCCATGTCTTGAATACAGGGAAATCAATGACATACGGTATATTTAGATAAGCATTTAACCTATTTAAATTTATTAAGTCCATATGTATCATGTGTTATCAAGGGTCGTCAAGAAAATCTAAGAAACATCAGGAAAATGTGACAAGCTGTATTTACAAAAATTTATAAAGTTTTCTTTTAACTCACAGAGTGCCAAAGACGAAATATTTCGTCTTATAGAATCCAAACGTTGAGTGCCAAAGACGTCATATTTCGTCTTAGGCGTTTTTTATAGGGAACGTTAGATCAAAGCGTTTCGCACATTCTGTGTGATTTTCAGCCTTGTATTCCATTTATTCCGGTCGGGGGCAGTGTTTGACACCCCAGATCACCAGATAAAACGACAAAGAAGCGTCGGTGTTGGGGCAGTAGTGGAGAGCAAAATGGCGAAGCGCAAGGCGAAAGCATGTGGAGGAGGCAGGTTCAAGCAGCTCACACTGGCACAGAGCTTGTCTGGCGGTGTAGCTGCTGTGGAAATGAGCGACAGCGGTAAGGATCGGGGGGCAGGAGATGCACCCAAGGAGATTGAAGACCGGATCGGAGGCGAGGAAAGCGTGGCGGGTTGTAGCGGGGCCCCCCCGCAGTTCGGCGGCGTCCCACACGGGAGTGCCGCTGCGGAGAGTTCTCCGCTGCGTCTGTCCGGAGACGGTTCTGACTCTGAACCGGACCCGGACTCGTCATCTGACTGGATTCCGTCAGAAAGCAGCAGGGAGTCCTCCCCAGACCTGGGGGAGCCCACGGAGGATCTGAGGAGCAAAGGTAACTATTTTGCTACTTTGTTACATGATGTAAATAACACGCGTCGGCCCTCCGTCTCCCATAAGTTGTTCCCCATCCATGAATGTATTACTCTTTTGTGTAAAATGGTACTTATTTCAGGCATGTGTGTGTATATATGTATAATATGTGTGTGTGTGTGTGTTTTGTAGAATAGTACATATTTCAGGCATGTGTGTGTATACATGTATAATATGTGTGTGTGTGTGTGTGTGTGTGTATGTTTTGTAGAATAGTACATATTTCAGGCATGTGTGTGTATATATGTATAATATGTGTGTGTGTGTGTGTATGTTTTGTAGAATGGTACATATTTCAGGCATGTGTGTATATAATATATATATATATATGTTGTGTAAAATGATATCCTACTTATTTCAAGCATGCATATATATATAGTGTAAAATTGTATATTTCTATATTTTACAGTCCCTAAAACGAGTAGAGGACGTGCATCTGCAAGAGGGAGAGGTGCGAGGAGACGCCAATCACTGGAGGTGGATGCAGGTGTTTGGGGTCATGATGGCTGGAAACCCACTAAGTTCCCATTCGTGGCAACCCCTGGTCCCCAGAATGCGGCTGCAGACCTGGATTCAGACCAGCCGGTTGACTTCATGGAGCTGTTTCTGACTGACGAGCTGCTGGGTCACATTGCCTCTCAGAACAACCTGTATGCACGGCAGTTTATACAGGCACATCCTGAAGCTCTGCCACACTGAAAAGGGGTACGTGTCACATGAGGAGGGCGAGGAGATGGAGGTCGAAGACGTGCTGCAAACCAGGTCACTCAGAAACAGAGACCCCGAGGCAGACTCGATGGCCTGATGTCCAGGCACAAGCTGGAACGTTTGAGGGCCACCACAAAGAAGGCACATCCCTCAAGGAAATGTCGGGTGTGTGTTAGAAGGGGTGGGAGGAGTGAGACCAGGATGTGGTGCAAGGCCTGTCGTATTCCCCTGCATGCAGGAGAATGCTTCACTGTGTATCACACGCAAAATAAATATCATTGATTACACTCGCACTCACCCACACACACTCACCTGTAAATGGTTGTGACAGTTGAGAGTGAAATGAATGTACTTTGTTATGTTGTCTAATTTTCAAAATTGTTATAAAATCATTTGTTCATCAAAAATGTTTTTTCTAATGTTGTTTGCATTGTTTCAATAAGTAAAAGTATTTTCAGAAGTTTGATGTTGGAGTTTTGCTTGAATTTGCTTCTCTGCAGTAAAACGTCATTATCTCCGTTTTCTGGTCAAAATCAGCCGTTTTTGCTGAAACCACCCTGTGTTCTACGGGCAATAACTAAACACACATAGATGCTAGAAACAATCTTTTTTTTTCTGATGAAAGAAGACAGTCTAAAGTTTCGGGTGATATGTGGAATGTTTATGTAGCCTAAAAAATGAATATTTGGTGGGCCTTCAAAATTCAGTGAAAATGCTCAAAATCTCTGGCACTGGGGAGCTGTCCGCTCTGAATGTGTCTGGCAGTCAATGAGTTAATTACGTAAAAATTTAATTAATAAAAATTACCATTGCTTGGATGTACAAAAATGGTAGCACAGAAATGAAAATACATTGGACCATCAAGTCATCATCATGGTTTAAATTTTTCCAGTTTTCAAACCCATGTGATCGACTTCCATTTAGTGTCTCCCAGTACCAGCTGCTGGGAGACCTGGGGAAGTCATTTGTCTACTTTAATGCATCACAAATGAAAAAATAAAATGAAGCTAAATGAAAAAGTGAACAGAACTGAACAGAATGGGTGGAGATCCTTTCTCTCCGACAGTTTTACACTCATCTCTTGCTATTTGTATTTACATGCGACATGACTGAGTCCGTCTCTGTGGTCGCCAAGCTTGTTGATGAATCTTGTGATGTTTCAGTGCCACAGTGTTTGACACGAACATGTCTGTTTATGTACATAAAGCCATTAATGTGCTGCTGAGCATCAGATGCGCCTTTACATAAAAGAAGAATCAAGGAAACTCTGGTTTAGATTGTTGAGATCTGTGTAAGAAAATGGATCCTGATATGCATGAAAGCTCTTGGGTTCCATAAAACATTTAATGAGACTATAAGCATGAACCTCAGTGACCTTTAAGGTGAACTTTCACGCCCTGATGAGGCTCATAAAATAAAGTTTTAAAGAATCCCACATGCGAATGTTCACTTAAGACAAGAAACAGGAAACCGGAGGACGGACAGGGTCAGTATATCCGGCACGATCTGAGAATGGATGGAAAAAAAACCTACTAAAAATACTGATAAGCTGTTGGACAAGCAGTGCTGCTAAGCTGTAATGGGGTCAACCATGCTGGGAGATGAAGAAACACAGTTTGAAAGAACAGACAAATTTCCCCTGTGACCTGATGATTGAAGCGCAGACACAGCACAGGCTAAAGCAGTCTTTAATCTGCACCGGTTCTCAAGCTTCTTGGCTAAAAGACACAATTTTGATCATCTATGAAAGTACAAAAGTATTATTTACATATCTTTAATATATAGTTAAACAAAACATTGTGGGTTTTTTTTTTCATCTTGCAGCTGCAGAACACAGAATTCTGAGGTAATATATTAAAATGTATGCTTTGACTCCATATGCATCATTAAAAACCAAAAAAGAGTCTTTTTAGTGCAAAATGCCTGCAGCATGTATCTAAACATCTTGTGGCCAATTAGGCAACTCTTTTGTTTTGTACACTCATATTAATTTAATTGCATTATCAGGCGTGAAATAAATAAACATGTATTTCTTCTGTACTGACGAGAGGAATGCTCATTAAGGATTATATGTCACTTTGTTATGAATATGAATACATACTGCATCCACTCAAAGATTTCAGTGAAAAAAAAAATCTGCAGGGTAGAATGACTAATGTATTCTATAAGACTGTTATTTTTGGTGTAATTCAGCATCACTATTCAAAACCTGAACATTTAAATGCAGCTCAGGTTCCCATCAGTTGAGTTATTGGAAGCATGCAGGAAAATACACTTCCATTCATGTTTCTATGGTTACATTTAATTTTGCTGTTAAACTAAATGTTATTAGCCACCACTTTCTAGTTTATTTTTGCTTTGCTCCTGTTGTGATTTTAAAATAATCCAAATAAATATTTCATCATGGGTTTTTAAGGCGAAGCAGTTGCATCGCTGCTGCTGACATCATTGGAAAAGGTTAAAATTTGGAGCTAACACTTTCATGTTACCCTTTACTTTATTCTTCCTCTCAACATAATTTCTAAAAGGAAATGTTGTACTTTTTAAGTAAGTAACATTCAATCTGGTCACTGTTGATGTAACAGGCCTATAATAACCTCTTCATTCAGCTTTAGAGAAATAATTAGATGGCCCGCCTTCCTGTCTACCTACGCACCCATCCAGTCACTGCCGCTTTTTCCAAGTTGCCACTGGCAACGGGTGAAGTCTTCTTCAAGGCAGCATTATGGTTTTTTTTCAACTTCATTTTAGTATACATTATTTGTGCAGGGCAGAAAGTGATGCTCAAAGTGTAAAAAAAACTCTTGAGAGCAGGACAAAGAGTTTCTGGACAGGATGTGATGCGACTGTAACGCCATTCAATGCCTTATAGAGGCATCACCTCAAGAGGTTTCCTGAGCTGTGGTGCCATGATCCTCCAACTACCCTCTAAGCATCAGGTAGTGATGATACAGTATGTAAACGAACTCTTACCTGTACATCTCTAAAACGATATTAATGTGTTCATGGAACAACGCCTGACTGCTTTGTCTCTGCTGGTCTCGGTGGCATTCCTGGAGCAGATAGGATTGCCTAAGATCTGCTCTCCGTGGAAGCAGATGCTCTCCACTCTTTCCACAGTGGAGTCATTTATAATTATAGGCATGTGGTTTAGCTGTGACCCCCCCCCCCCCCCCCCGAAAGACCACAATCATCTCCACGGTTCTGTCAACATTTCCACCAGATTGTTGTCGCTGCACCAACCCTCTAGGTGTTTGACCTCCTCCACATATGATGATGATGATGATGATGATGATGATGATACCACTGTGGTATCTGGGTTGAATCTGACAATTAATTTCTGATTATTTGACTCAGTATGATTAAGTCAGATGATCTTATGAACTGAGTGCATTCTCTCCGTTACGAAATCCAGAGTGGTGTTGAGTTGAGGCCAAAATAAAGTTTGTGCATGTGGGTTGATGCTATTGAATTCAGGAATTAATGAACAGGGAAGGTCGAGGCTAAATAAACAGAAACATTATCCCAGTGTTTTTTTTATTGATGAATAACAGCAAAGCAAATATGTCTTTATTAAAGACTTCGACATTAGTGTGTGTGTTTGCTTGTATTTACAAGGTTGTTATCCATCTATGTGGCTGTGGGCACAATCGGAATGTTTGCTAGCCTCGAGAACTATTGACGCTGAAATGTGAGAACATTTCAGGTCAAATTCTGATGTTTTCTTTGTTACATGGTTCAAATATCACAGGCTTGTCTTCCTATGTTTGAGAAATTTAATGAAAATTTTTTGAAATCCTGAAACTGCCTTAATTAACTGAAGCACACCATCAAACTTAACAAGTCAGGACAACTGGCAACACCCTGCTGCTGCACAATTCAGTCGGAGTGTCCCTGTAGCTTTCTGTGTTTCATGGATGGTGAATTGTCTCCGGCTGTTAGTGTGTTATGAAGAGTTCGGCCATACAGGGAGAGGATGAAACACAGCTTGAAAATACAGACAAATTTCCCCTGTGACCCGCTGATGGGGGCCCGGAGACAGCGTCGGCTAAAACAGCCTTTCATCTGTGTAGGGTCTCAAGATTTTCTGATCATCCGACAGAGTAAAAGAAAAATGTTACTTTACATATTGCTTCTAAAAGACGTGGTAAACCAAAGCAGACTTTTTGTTCTGTGAGTCGGCTGCAGAACACGAGAATCTGAACTAATAAAGGTATTGACTGAATGTGAGTCTTAAAAAACAAAGACACCTCAACATTTTCATGAGTGAAGGACGTGCGGGATGTATTAATGATGCATCTTGTGGCCAATTAGGGATTTTATTTGTGCTAAAGAATACTCAGAGTGAGTGTGTCCAAAAAAAAAGAAAAAAGAAGCAAAATACATAAACAGAAAGGAAGGCTGCTCATCAACATTATGTGTGATTTGGTTCTTAATAGGAACATATACTTCATCCATTAGTAAAGCTTCAAAAGCATGTAAACACAAATCATAAGGGAGACCAGAGACAATCAAATTCACCACCATGTAATCCAGTTCCAATAGATATTGTACCCTTCATGCATCAACCTCTTTTCTTTTGGAGACAACAAAATGAAAAGAAGCAACTTTTGGTCTCCTGTGGCGCATTAGCAGTGTCATTAAACCGACTTTATATTGTTTACAAAACAAAAATGTCTTTTTATTCATGTGTTCAATTCATTCCATCAAAGAGTGATGAAGCTGCTCTGACCTTATCCACATGACAGGATTGTTTCTGTGCTGTAAACTGACATTTTCTTACATTACTATGTATGCTAATTAGTTGTGCCTCATAGCAGGTTTCAAAGTTGGGACTGATTTGTGTGTGTGTGACACAGGCTGGGCTCTAATGATTGGTGGAGACCTTGACCTTCATATTCCTGCTTTTGATATGTGCCATTGGTTTTTATCTTCTCTTTCCACGCAGCTTTTACTCTGCATTTCCTTTTATTGTCTTGCCCAATTTTGCATCTTACCCATCATGACCACTCTCTCCACTCTTTTCTACTCCCACTCTCAACCAATCTGTTTCTCTCTTTTCTCCCAGCCTCACTTTGTTAGTTTCCCAGTAGGTGATTAGAGCTTCAGAATGGGCTGTGTTCGGTGTGCCTGAATCAGCTGCAGAAATGTGTAGAGTAATCACTACCTAAACATTCATTGCACTGTGGTCTCCTTGGAGGAAACATATTAATTTCCTCGCTTTGTTTTTGATTTACTCGGGAAGAAGTGTGGCATGTCAGACTCCCCGAGCATCTCAAGCTGATCCATTACTGCACTTTAAACAATCAGGAGTATGATCTCACAATCATAGAGTCATCTTTTGGAACATGATGATAGATTATTGTGGACAATCATCCCGTCTCAAGAAGATGTATGAATGAGTGAGGAAATACAGTAGATTTAAGTGAAGATGCTCACACTGGTTTCTGTGACATGTGATTAATGTATCTCCACCAAAAGTTCTTGGAGATCATATGATTTTCAAGAGATTTTATGAAGCCACAGTGGGCGCAGGGGGTGGCTCTTTGGCTAAGAACGGTTGATTGGAAATTTATAATTGGCCAATCACATAAAAAAATGTCCAGGCATGGACAGCCCACCACTGTGTGGTGGAGCATCACAGGAGATTTAAAATGGATCACAGGATATTTAAAATATCCATATTTGAAGAATATTTTTAAAAGGGAGGTTTATCTCTACCTTATCTATCTTTATCTATTTACCTGAGATAAACCAGATTCAAGGTCATTGGGATTGATTACATGGATCAGTGAAAGCTAAAAAGTAATACATTGCTGAAGGTAAACACATGGTAAGGGCAGGTGTCCAGGGTCAGCTGGTAGTAATGTCATTTGTGCTATGTGCCGAGTGCAATGATGCAACAACTGATGATCCCCCTCAAGGTGACAGAAAATGGAATTTTGTGCCTGCTAATAAACAGCTGTTAAAGAATTTTGCTTTGACAGAGCTTGGGAAATATTTTTGAATTGTTGTTGTATTAATAATGCAACACTCCTGGTAGTTTTTCTAGTTGCATCTGTGAAGTAAAATGTGTGAAGGCAGGTGTGAAGTTTGTGCAACTGTTGCAGGCTTGGCAATTGTTTCTATTGATAGAAGACTTTATTAGCACGGTAGAGTTAGGGGTGCCAATACTATCTGACAGCAATCCAAGAGATTTGTCTGGAAGGTGGGAGCAGTTGCTAAATATGTCCATTGATGTTTCAGTATATCAGGAAGAAAAGGCTCTGTGACACTAAAAACCACTAAAGCGACAACAGGAAAGGATTCTGCGGTAAATGAAAACATGCCGATCTTAAGTGAAGCAGAGACCTGTGACAAAAGCGCAAGTTCACACAAGCGAATTCTATTCGCTTTGTTTTCAGTCAAATTAACCAAACTGCAGTGATGCTCATCTACATAATATGTATGAGTAAGTGAAATGATGAAGCAAAAGTTGTGCAACCCGGAAGGCAATTTGTGGTGCTTTTAATATATATCACAAAACCCTTCAAGATTTTCCCTTCAGTTCCTCGCCAGCTTCAAATGCAGGAGAACATTATACAGCATTGAGTTTCATTGGTGCCTACATTAAGAGTACAATCAGAAATATGTGATGTCTCTACATACACAATTTTCTACTTACGAAGCGCCTCAACAGGAAAATATTGCCTGTAGTTACGATAGAATGTGCATACGATCACGTGACTACCTACTAAAAATCTGCGATGAGGTGATGTGCTGATGTGCGAATGCACAAGGGATTACTGTGTATATATACAGTATATATATACATATATATATATATATATACAGTATATGAGGTGATTAAAAAATTAATCTAATTAATTACAGGATTTGTAATTAATTAATCTAATTAATTGCATTTTAATCTCATACCTGCTAAAGGCCCCCAAATAAAGAATTTGAATTCTACGACATTACGAAATTGTAGTGCATGACTAATCAATAGAATGCACCAAGAAGAGAAGATTTGAAATCCACATTTTTATTGGTTAAGTGTGCTTTATCAATGAAATTTAATACAAAAAAGGCCAAGCACATCAGCAAACCAACTAGGCCAGGTGAATTTCTCAGAGATGCAATACGAATACAGTTAAATAAAATAAATAAAAATCAGAAATGAAATAAGGCTGAGTCTCAAATAGGCACATATGCAGACTCTCAATCAAAATGAATACTAAAGCTGACTCAATACAGCAATTCAAAATGAATAGTATAACATGCCTCTAAATAAAGCAACATCACTAGCAAGATACCAACAGGCTTTTCCTTTAAAAGGGTAAACTAACGTTTAACTCTGTGTGCTTGACATGTTTTGCATTTAAATGATACGTTAGGCTGGAGCTGCTTCGGTGATATGAAAATTCTCTTTTACAAAAGGAACAAATAATAATTATAATAATAATAATAATAATAATAATGGATTAGATTTATATAGCGCTTTTCTGGACACTCAAAGACGCTTTACATCGGACCCATTATTCATTCACTCCTCATTCACACTTGGTGATGGTAAGCTAAGTGTGTAGCCACAGCTGCCAGACTGACTGAGGCGTCTACAGCGCAGAATCACTGCGTTTTTGTTGATAGTCCCGTCTTTGTTCTTTTTATGAATAAACTTTCCGCCCAAAGGTCCGAGTGGGCTTGCCTCGCTCTCCTGTGTCGCGTCCATCTCTGTTTTCATTCACCCTGCTTTTGACTGGTGGTGCAGGTAGGAAGTGACGTGCGGCTGCAAGCTACGGGTCACACAATGGGCCAAATTTAAAATGCTTGCGTATTGACTTGCCACTCGCGATTAATTGCGTTAATTTTTATAGCGCATTTGCAGCGTAATTAATGAATCTAATTAACACGTTAAAGTCACAACAGCCCTAATATATATATATGTGACCAGGCTATGTGTGGCCAGCCGGACAACACCGAGACACACACACAGTCTGAGGGCTCCCCAAATGTGGGTTCTATTTCCCGACTGTTCTCCCCCCCCCAACTCAGGTAGAGGACAGCATTAAATTTGGTCGAATTGGCAGTTTATTAAAACATAAACAATAAAATTTCCATTTACCTCCCCGAAACGATTTGGAGGATAATAAAGGAAAAATAAAAGATAACAAATAAAACTTTGATTAAAACTAAAACTTAACCTTCACAAGACAACACCAGACAAGACAAGACAACAGTAGTGGCAATTTCTATAAAATAAAATACACACTACTGAGCATCATTCTAAAATTACATGTGCAATACAACATCACAGAAACATCTTGGATACACAGTACATTGTAGTTATTACACATACCTTAATATCCTAAACAGGGTTTCACTTCTAGAAATGACGACGAACACTTGAAAAGCACGTCAAGCGGTGTGCTCTCCCCTCTGCATAAAAGGAATCAGTCAGCAACATCACCAAAATAATTCTTTCATATAATGCCCAAACTGAAATAACAACCTTAAGATTACTTACGCCAAGAAATTAATCTTATCCTCCACAACGTGGTCAATTCGGCATCTTTTTCAAACTCGGCGATAACCACCTGTCTCCGCTCCGCATCTGTCTCATCCACAACGTGAGTGTGCGACTGTAGCGCGCCAATCACGTCCCACGTGACCCGACGTCAGATGAGTGACTTTCGCGCCACTAACATCCCACGTGAACAGACGTCAGATGCGTAACTTTCGCGCCACTAACATCCCACGTGAACAGACGTCAGCCCAGGTAAACGTCCCGTGGACGCAACTAAAAGTGCGACTCCTACTGGCCAACCAACAGCGTAACACCAGGCAGCATGAAGAAATGTGTAACCGCTTTATTATAAATGCATTGTCTATTTGACCTGGCTACATATATATATATATATATATATATATATATATATATATATATATATATATATATATATATATATATATATATATATATATATATATATATATATATATATATATATGTTTTTTTAATTTTGCGTGTATTCCTTATTTAAAAGTTAGGGCAAAATGTTCTGCTCAGTGCATCTTTTGGTTGTATTCTCGGATTTTCAGCCCACATAAAGTTATTCTAAAAGTATTTATTTTATTATTACTAACGAGTTTTGACATCTCATTGCTGGTTAACTGCTGTTTAGAAGTTGCTGTTTGCCAAGGATTATTTCATAGATGCATCTTGTTTGAGGTTGGGTTCTGCTCCTTGTACCAGTACCAAGTCTCACACAGCCACAGCTCCCTTTTAACTCTGGATCAGCGCTTTATCTGTGAGTGAATAACCATTTTTCCGGCAGATATGAGAGATAGTGTAAAGTTAGTTAGCGCCCATCTGTTCATCCAGAGACTGCATTTATTCACTGCAACTCAGCATACGGAATATACTGAAATGACCTTCTCTATTTCACTTCCTGCTGGTTTTTAATTTTTTCTTTTTATGGACCGTTTTCCTTGTCTGTTCAAATGGGCATTAATTATGTCTGCTGTTGCAAATTCAGTCTATTCACCACTGGATCAGGGCTGAAAGGGAGAGTCTCATAGTCAAGGCCTTTCAGACTGCAGAAAAATGAACAATGAGTCTTCCTCCTCAACTTATTTCCTCTTTAATCCTTTTAATGGGAGGACCAGAGAAGATGATGCTTGATAATCTAACACTTAAATATCCATCTTCCTGTGTATTTGTCTTCTTCTGTGACATAACCATCCTTACTCTTTGATTCTCTTAAATTTCCACCATTAAAACCTTTCATTATCCTTGTTAATCCCTCTTGCACATGTCCAGTGTAGGCTGCAAGATGGAATTGAGCAGATCTGTTCACTGACTCCCTTTTCTTTTTTCTCCTTTGCCTTTCCTTGCTTGCCTTTTGAAAGCGCCGAATTAGCTTTCCCCTGTAGCAGAAACGAGTCTGGCTCTTGTCCCTTTCAGTCTCTCTTTCTACCGTCAAATAACCCACTTTGCTGCTCAGCACTGATATGATTACATTCCTTTTCAGCTGGATTTAACACTGAAGTCAGGGTATGCTGCTCTGGTAAAACTATGAAAGGAATTGTGGGAACACAGACAGTCACATTTCCTGTGACACAATTAAAGAATATAAAAAGACAAAAGCGCAATCAAAGACAGAATTAAGACTTACAACTGAGGGCTAGGCAAGAAAGAGAGATGGGAAAAGAATTGAAATCTACATGACAGGATATGAATGACTAGAGGGATGACTAACAAGTTCTGTTTAATTTTTACAATTAAATTGACAATTTTCCTCTCAAAGAAAGTTCAGTTGAAGACAACTTGAAAACAATTTGAAGACGTGACGAGTGAAAACTGTTTAGAATATTCCGTTGAAGGAAACTATTGAACCAAATTATGTTTTGAATGTTAACCTAGTCTAAGATAATTAGACACCGTCGACATCTGTTCAACCTGACCAAGGATGACTATTCCCTGCCTTGTGCCTAAGTGGTGTGCCATACCATCAATCAAGTTAGGCAGCATTGATGAAGTTCTCCATGACTCTTTTTGCCTGAGTGTCCAATATGAAGATAGCATAGCAAAGCCCCTGCAGCCAACGGCAGTTCTGGTCCTCTTGCATCCGTTGGTCTCAGATGGTACGCTGGATGAGGGATTGAGAAAGTGGGAGGGATTGTGTGATGCAAGCTGGTTTTCACTTACAGACTGTCTGATGTACAGAAGGAGACACTCAGGCTGGGCTTGCAGGTACAGGTGAGTGCAGGTTTAATGAAAGCAATAATGATATGATTAGCGGTGGAGTGGCAGCAGAGCACTGCAGGAAGGGATAAAAGGAAAAGTGACATCAAAAAACAATGTACACCCTGGAACAAGGGAATACTCGATTCTGATTGGCTTGCTGGATTTCATTTAATTCTGAATATTGTACACTGATTGAGTGAAATCATTTGTTAGCAGTTCCAAATGGATGTGTTGGCTGCAGGAATGAACTGAGAAGACTGGGATATCTCCTGTGTCATCCTGTTAACTGTGTTAGTGTGAAAGCTACTACAGTACATGGTAATGAGTGTTTCAGGTATGAGGGTCCGCCTCACAATACGGCGGACCCGGGTTCGAGTCCCGCTCTGTGCGGAGTTCGCATGCTCTCCCCGTGTCTGCGTGGGTTTTCTCCGGGTTCTCCGGCTTCCTCCCACCTCCAAAAACATGTGCTTCAGGTTGATTGGCCAGTCCCAAATTGACCGTAGGAGTGAGTGTGTGTGTGAATGATTGCTTGTTTCTATGTGGCTCCGTGGTGCACTGGCGTCGTGCCCGGAGTGTCCCCCGCCTCAAGCCCTCAGACTGCCGGGATAGGCGCCGGCTCCCCCGCGACCTGCGTTTGCGGATTGAGGGGGTTAGTAGATGATGACTAAAATGAACTTTTTACTGAACTTAATTAACTCTTGAAAGCAAACTAAGCTTGTTGTCTCTGCAGGGCAAGAGGGCAAGAAACTCGCCTATACATGACATTATCAAATTAAGCGCCTCACGGCAAATCACAGGAAGGAGGAATCATCAACATAGTTGTAATTAGCCCCTCTTCTCATTCATTTCATCATTACTGACCTTAATTTCTATTTATCTTTTTCTCCTGATCCTTGACATGTTCTCCCCGTGTCTGCGAGGATTGTCGTCAGGTTTCCTCCCACCTCCAGAAACATGCGCTTCAGGTTAATTGGCTGGTCGCAAATTGACCGTAGGTGTGAGTGTGTTCGTGCGTGTTTGTCTGCGTCTCTGTGTGGCTCCGCGGTGCACTGTTGTCACCCTTGGAGTTCCCCGTGCCTCCCGCCCTCAGTCTGCTGGGATAAGCTCCAGCTCCCCGCGACCCGCTACAGCGGATGAAGCAGTCAGAAGATGAATGAATGAACAGCTATGGCATTGCAGCTTACTAATAAGTGGATAACATTATATTGCATTTGTAAAAAAAAAACTTGTATTACTGTGGACAATCACTGTAAATGATTTATGGTGTGTTTGAGTACATCTGTTATATTTACAATGTGGGTATTTGTATAAAGCTTACACAAATCACATTATATCTCAATCAATTAAATTCAAACCAACTGTGCTTGAGTATAATTTACATTAGAACTGCATTCAAATTTTGTTTTAAAAACACATAATGAATAAAACTAATTCTGAAAAAAGAAGAGTGTTTGCTTTGTAACAGGAGGAGCACTGAACTCGTGGGACGAGGTTTGCTGGTGGAAGAATGGAATAGAAGGTCATACAGAAACATAAAAAGGAAAAAAGAAAACATAAAAAAAGGAATGAGCAAGGAAACCAAGGTTTGCTTCTATCTTGTGGGAAATGAAGAGGATAAAGCATGATCTATTGTCTCAGATGGCAGGCACAACACTTTTCATCCATAATCTGCTGAAGGTAATATGCTTGGTGGATTGCAGGTATTAAACTATTATTGCTCTGAGTCCTGTCTCCCCAAACAATTCTTCTCTACTTTTGAGCAATTCTTTATGTTAAAATACATGTTTTTAGAGAGTGTGTGTGAGTGTATGTGTGCATGAATGTTGACTATAATGGATAGGAATACCACAGTATGCTTATCACTTACCCAATTACGCAGGATTGCAAAACTAATCTACAACTCTATTAAAACAAGAGACCCTACAGCTCGGGGTTAAACAAAAGGCAAATTGCATTAGTCCGTCATATGGAAACGACACACACACATGCACACACATTTACTTCTCATCACGCCACTCTCTCAGGCAGGCCTGTTCTTGTTCGCTCAAATCTCCGCTGAGATTTTCAAAGAGCAGCCGTGCATAGGGTGTAGGGCCTAGATATGTAAACTAGGTGCATGCTCTAAAAACGCACGTTTTCTTTTGAACTTCCCATGTAATATAACAAAAGTCAAAGTGGGACACTTTCAAAGATAATTGCACCAGAGACAATCACAAAAAAAACCCCCGTCGTTTTAAAAAAAAACCCCGTCCACACGTAAACGCACCAGTGCGTTTACGTGTGGACGGGTTTTTTTTAAAAAAACGATGGTTTTTTAAAAAAATCGTCCTGTATGACGTCACAGGGGTTTTCGTCACAGGCAAGACGTCAGCGTTTTTAAAAAGTCCCGGGGATACGCCATCCACACGACAACGCTGACCTAGCGTTTTAAAAAAAATCCACCTCGGCCAGCGTTTTTGAAAAGTTGCGTTTTCGTTCCTGATATCTGCGTTGTCGTGTGGACGGAAGGCGTAAACGCAACAAAAAAGTTGCGTTTTTAAAAAATCCGTTATCGTGTGGACGGGGCCTTTGGTAAGCTGAGTTACAAATTCATCTTAATGACTATTTTAATGATCATTTTAATGATCCTGTTTGAGCAGGTAGCTAAATAGAACTCATTTACTTCATGTGTTTGTCGCAGCCTGAGCTGAAGTAAAAATACTTTTCTGCAATGGCAGGACGCCTCTCTTTGTCTCAGGTTAACACCGAAACTCTGCATCTTCTTTAATTCACACCTCATTCAGTCGACTTTCCTTCATTTACCATGACCTCAAATCCCAGATGGATTCTTCAAATCCTTTTCTTTGTATCTGTCCATCCTCCCTCTGTCTGACCCAACCCCATCTTCTCTATTGTTTTTTGAAGTTTTCAGCTCCTCACTTTCCTAGTTTTGTCAAAGAGAGGGACCTGGTGTAATTTTCTCTTAATCTCATCATCCCCTTTTCTTTGGAAGAGAGCTCTGTCACCTGCAAATGGCGATAGAGTGGATAGGTTGGTTGGGGGAGGATTGGGAGAAGAAAGCCGGCAGAGGGACAGGTATGTGCCCTGTGACTGCCCCCAATCAAGCTTCCATTCTGACTCTTGTCTTTATTTCCTTTTTGTCACTCTTCTTGTTCTATGGCTCGGATTGTCTCTTTTTACCTTGTACATTCCACTTAGACAACTTTTCTTAATCTAGGATTTTAAAATGTGGAGAAAAGAAAACTTCAGGGGTGGAACAAGAAGTAGAAATGAAAAGACAAGCATGGCAGATGAGGATCGGTGGAAAATGAAGCGTGCAGTCACGAAAGCCTTATTCAACACTACGTCTTTTCTTTTCGTCTTCAGATAAGCATAACCGCCAGGCTAATATTGAGAAAAGAAGCGCTAGTGAAACGAGATGTGGATGTGATGGACAGTCGCTGAAGAGCCTGGCCTTTCAGTAATTGTACCTGTTGCGGAGCAGAGGTCAAAGGTAAATGCCGCACGTGGATACGTCTTCCTGTAATGAGCGGAAGAGGGCATGACACATTTCCAAACGCACACAGTTTTCCTGAGGCTACTCATCGATATTTTCATGAGTGTCAACACGAAAATGTTGTCACTGCACACAAAGATACAACAGTTGAGTTAGAAATATGCTCACTTTCTTCCAACGTTGTCCGCCTGTCAAACTGTCACTCACAATGGTTAACACAAGTAGTTGGCATATGATGAAGTCATAGCAGTGCCGTTTGCGTGTGCTTTAGAAAGATTTTTAGCTGAACAAAGAAGCAAGAGACCTATTTCTCCACATAAAACACCTTTCCTCTCAGGTCCTGTCCAAACTTCTGCAGTGATGACTACTGCATTGTCCAATTATCTTAGATTCCCCACTGCAGCTACAGCCGCTTTTGTGCATTTAAATTTCCTAGTACAAAGGGGAACGGACTCGCAGCACACAGTGTTAACTGTCCATAATCATTCTGCATGCTTCACTCACCAACAATAAAGCTGTCCCTAATTAACCTCACCTTTTTTTTTAAAGTTCTATGGGGAACATTTGCCTTAGTTTTGATAACTGGCAACAGACAGGAAGTATGAGGAAGGGGAGAGGAGAAACTATATAAAACAAGGACGGCAGATGGAAGGTTCTAGAATACAACAGGCTAAGAGCTTTTTCCTCGTGTGGGCACGTGCCCACTTGGAAACATGTTGATTTCCCAGAGATAAATGCATTTGAATGTACTGTTTATATAGAATTATTTTTTAATCTTAGATTGCCTCTTTGTTCTTTGAAATATGATGTTTAGGAGAAAACCTGATGATATGCTAATCACATTAAAAACTCAAGAATATTTCAAATAGCTCAGCTTCAGAGACAAATCTCTCTTTCTTTGTAGAGACACTTTAACTGCCATGACCTGCTGCAAATGGAATGTTAGACCATTCCTTGTAGACAAAGGACTCAAATTCAGGAATATTTCTGTGTTTCTGATACCTAAAGCCTTTGTGGATTTTGAGATCTGTCTGGGATCATTAGCCTTGAGGAATGTCCGATGATTCCCCATTGTCATCATCCATGTACATGGCAAGGCATTTTCAATACCAGAAGAAGCATAGCAGTTTCAGAACACCACTGAATCCCTTTCATGCCTCACTGTAGGTACTGTGTTTATTCTTCCACCTACAGATATTCCACCAATCCGTAGGTCAAAAAAGTTTTCTTTAAGATTGACGGATTTAGAGTTGACTTTTCTTGAGCCTTTGGGTCAGCAGTGGTCTACACGTTGTCCATTAGATTAGAATCCACAGCCTAGCCTCCTACCTGGTTCTAGCACTACATCAGCACAGACCCTGATACTTGGGTGAACACTAGTCTCTGTAAACGTGATCACAGCCTTCTCTTATTTTCTGTTCCCTAGCCAGCCAGAGTTTCACTTCATCCATTTCATTTTTCTACAACTGGACACAAGCCAGGACCAGCCTAGATTCCAAGCTGGACTAACATCGCTCTCATTTCGGATCACTCTCTTCTCCTTCCCTGGTGGCTTTCCTGGTTTGGATGACTGTCCACAGAGCGCTGTAGGAAGTGATCACCCCAAAACATAAGTGGCTCTGAATTTGCACCCAATGAACAATGAATGCTCAAACACTCTGTGTTAAAGCAGATTAAATAGCTGCTTTGACCTTTTCTGACATGGCTTTCTCAGTCAAACTTTCTTCTGACAATCAGAGTGTGGGTGTATCGTATCTATTTGTTAATCCATTCAAACTGCTGATATTTAATCATCTGTACGGTATGATGGTTACAGCAGCACAGAGGTCAGTGAACCAGCCTCAGCTCATAAAACACACTTAACTTAGAACGGTAATTATTATCTCACCATTACATTTCATTGTTGTAATAATCATTTAGCACCAACTGTTGTCTGACCCACAGAGACGGAAACAGTGTTTTTACCAGATGCAACATGGCCACTGTTAAATCGAGGTCAAATCACACGGGAAAGAGGGGTCAGGCTAAAAATGGCAACTGTTATTTGGGCTGTTACACCTTAGATGGATCATCTCCCCAGTGCTGGACTGGTAAAATGTGTTTTATTTAGTTCCAGGATGCAAAACATAGAAAATATATAGCTATATAGCTTAAACCTGGGTGAGCTCATTCAATTTTTGCTTCCAATCACTGATATATTGGGTTTTTTTTAAATTTAGTCCAGTGTACGTTGATTACATTGATTGATTGATTGATTGCATTCAAATTGTCACAAGAAGTGACGTTCAGTTCTGTCATGTTCCTTATGGGGGCACCTGACATGCAGTCACACTGTCAAATGGTCCCAGTTGGTAAAGACTATACAAAAGTAAAGCATAGACAAGACTTATACCAGGTTAGGGTTAGGGTTTACTCATTAGAGCGTTTGTTTTTTGATCTCCAGTCCCTTCAGTCTACATGTGAATGCTTCCTTTGTATAGTTAAATGGTGTTTTAAAGATGATCTCAATTCACTTTAGTCACTATTATTAAGGTATAATTATCTGGAACAATTGCAAAATAAATTTAGCTACAGTATATCTACTACAAACAGCTTCGCTGATCTTTGCCTCATGACCTGGACGTTGCCTAATGCTAAATACATTTGTAAGTATTAACTATTTTGGAGGACAATTAAAATGTTCTTACATACAAAACAAACAGACAAAAACAAGCAAACAGACAGAAAGAAAAACATTTAATACATATGAATAATCAGCACAGTTTTGCTTGTCTCAGCAAATCCAAGGATGCTACAGGCAAATGTATTGTTCACAGTAAAGTTGTTATTGTTTCTGAGAGCAAAGACTGAATTAGTATGGTTATGATGGTGTCACAGTTGTTGGGTTGCTATTAATTTCACCTTTGCCATCTAAAAATCATCCTATATCGTACCTGAGAGGTTTGGCTAGAGTCTCCATTGCAAGTGACGGGACACAAGTCAAAAGCCGCCCAATATAAATACGTTCTGAATTTTAAATTTGGAAAAATCAAATAGGACCACACAAAAATCTGACAAAGGCACACATCAAAATAGCTTAAAGCAAACAGACTTTGCCTAGACTGAAAATGGGGGGGGGGGGGGTTGAAAGTCCTTTCATGCATAACTCATCAAACCAGGACCACTGTTCTCTTATCATTACCTAGCAACCTGATGTTATATGATGTCATTCATAATGCAAAAAGAACAAAGAGAAGACAGTGGTCTTACATTTATTAATATTTATGCATTTCGTAACCTTGAAAGTTGCTGAGATTCTGTCAGCCAAAACCTTGATTACAATATGAAATATGCAAACCAATATTTGTAAAAAAAAAAAAACCTTCCCTCTCCATTTGCAGCTAAAATATTTGGAATGGAATACATAATATTTCTGAGCAAATTTGTTCATATGTTATGACCTGACAAATGACAGAGCCATTTCTGAGCAATTTGAAAGAAAGTGCATGAAATATTAAAGTGATTTGCTGACTTTCTTTTTCTAACTGAACTCTTCTACAGGATATTCAGTGCACTAAGAGGATGGGTACACTCATACAGTACGTATATGTCGTCTTCCATTATGTTGTATACCTCGAACTTTATATGCACACACATGTGCTTTATCTGCATGTGTGTGTTGCTTTTCCTGTTTTGTAATTAGAGCTGAAGTCAAGTCTCTTTCCCTTACTTTGCTGTTCTGGAGGTTAATTGCAGGAGCCGTGCAGCCCCTGGCACACTCTTCTTCATTCCACCGCTTTCCTGTGCAAACTATAGAGCAGCTCGTTAGTGGTAAATGAAAGGATGTGAAGATGCAGTAATAACAGCAGCATTACCCTCATGGTGCACAGACAGAATGGGGGAAATGGCAGGTACACAACTTAACCTCCATGCAAATATTAATGAAGGTAAAATAAATGTTAATGGGGAAAGAGATGTCTGGATATAGCTTTACGAATGTTTTTCATGGTTGTTAATATCCCTGGAGTTGTTTACACAGAGGGTATGCGTTAAAAAAAACACAAGAAACAGTTCAAGTTAATGAGTTTATTCTGCAATAATAAAAAATAAACAAACATGTTTTTGATTGTAAAAGTTGATTTGCAGATTTTCCAATATCAGGGCAGAGAATTCTATTAACTAATTGGTTAGAGCTGTTGAAACAGGTCACACAGTGGGACAGAGTATGCATGGAGTGTGTGTGTGTATGTGTGTGTACATGTTAATGTACACACACAAGAAGTTGGAAATGTGGAGGTTGCCAACAGCCTCTAACCTTCTTGTCATATAAGCCTGTGATTGACGTCTCCATGAGGAGAAAGTGGGCAGCAGGAGCACCAGATATTACTGCAGAGGTCAGGGTTGAGCAGAGTGAGCAATCACTTCAAGTCGTGTGTGTGTGTGTGTGTGTGTGTGTGTGTGTGTGTGTGTGTGTGTGTGTGTGTGTGTGTGTGTGTGTGTGTGTATGTGTGCAGATTTGTGTCCCTGTATCTACCGTCCAATTGTAACCCCCCCCCCCCTTGTGATGATATCAATTTAGCTGAAAGATAGGATTCGCTATTGAACTGTAGAATTGTCATTTGATGCCATTTGATGCCAATACGTTTTCCCGCCCTATAATAGAAAATAAACAGAACATAGATGGGAAGAGGAGCACACAGAAGGATTGATATAGTTGAATAAATGATAGATGGATGGATGGATAGATGGGTATATTGCACAACAGGCAGAGTTAAGTCAAATTGTAATTATGGGCATACTTTATTTCATTGTGAGCTTATTTGTTGGTTTGTAAAATGCATGATTTTACAAACTATTTTCTAAAAATTGTAGTGCTTTATTTTTTTCCCCAAAAGGTAAGTACCTGCACTCATGGCAGAATAAAAACGTAGCTTGCCTAAATTAAGCTGGCTAAGGCAAAAATTTGAAAGACGTTTATCTGTCGGTCTACACATGCTCCATATAGAACCGTGTAAAGCAGATACATTCCTCCACCTCTAGTCTTTCTTACTTTGCTTTTTATCTTTTGAGTTAACTTCAGCCTCGTGCTGCATCAGTGCCACCCGGCATTCTGCCACTTAACGTAGTAAACAACCATTTTCTCGCCCGTTTGTTCCAATCACGGTTCTCTGAAAGCAAATTAGGAAGTGATTCAAATTATCTTTGAAAAAAAAATCAACCAAAATGAATTTCATGCTTCAAATCATGACTTCTTAGCACCCCCCCCTAAAAAAAAACAAAAAAACAACCCCAAACAAACAAAAACAGATAACTTCACTGTGGATCCTTTCCATCCCTGAAGCATTGTTCAGAGTTTGATTGGACCTGAAATTGAAAGTGAAATGTGTGTGAGGGAGGAAGAGGAAGGGAACGGCCTCAAAGGATAACGGGCCGAACATTGGAGGTTGCTGTAATTATCCTTTAATGCTTTAACTGTCTGCTCTAATTGGACGTTCTTATGAGCCCACCTTGTCTTTTCCCATGGTCTGTGGTTAGCACAAGTCAAATGTGTCATTACTGTGTGTCTGTGTGTGTGTGTGTGTGTGTGAGAGAGAGAGAGAGAAAGGGAGAGAGAGAGACGTGTCCGTTGCCTGGTGGTTTGAGCAAAGCTCTTTGCTGTCAGCTCATTTGTCTTTATCATACACAGTCAGAATGGGCGAACGAGGAGACAGCCATTATGGTCTACTTATTGCCGAAGCTACTTTCACATGAATGCAGATACACACTCGAACATCAAAGCGTGAGGTGCAACCTGAAGTTTAGCTCTCTGACACAGGTAACTGTTGCACCAAAAAGACAGATGCACTGAACACCAGACCGTCACGTCTTCACTCGCTCCAAATCCTCATTATGTAGACAACTGTGTGCAGAACGAATGTAACATCGGGCTCGTCTTAATTTACTTCCAGCAGGAGACAGACATTTAGCATGATAAATCTGATTCATAATTTACCAGGACTAATAGCCACCTGCCTGTGCCACTAGCTGTTATCTGTCATAAACTACAGGCTGAGAAAACCGGGTGTTTTGACTAGGAGTACTTGGAGAGTGACAGCCTGGAAAAGACCAAATTGAAAACGAGCATCAAATTGCTGTTATCGCCAAAGGTCTAAAGGATGCAGATTGTGAATGGTGGAGTGTGAGTGTGTGTTGGTGTTCTATTTCCATTCGTCCATCCATCCATTTTCTACATCCACTTATACGCCTTGAGGGTCACGGGTTAGCCTATTCCAGCAGCTACAGCCGAAAGGTGGGGTACACCTCAGATGAGATGCCAGCTCATCATTGGAACCTTCTTGTGGTGAGGCAACAGTGCTCCCCGCTTAGCCACTCTTTCATCCATGATCTATGTCCACCCCTCCAAATCTTTTACGTTTCAGATTTCCACTGTGTGCCACCGACTGGACTAGGATCGCCTTGACCACCTGTTGTTTCAGTTGCTCGATAGCACCTGATGATGGTAGATGGGTGGTAGTGTGTAGTGTTATGAGCACCTACTCAAAACAGTGCCTGCAATAAAGACAAATTTTGCTGCTAAAGTAAAGTTAAGATGCCATTTGTGATTGTATGGGGATACTTTTTTTTTTTTTTTAACCGGAACCTTTCCAACCCTGGTTATAAGCCACAAATGAGAAATTTCACCAGATGATTTTTAAATTTGATCCTGATAACTTCCATTTTGTGTGACATCAAGAGCAGAGGGACATTTTGTCTCTTCATTGTTGAAGCGCTTTACCCATTAAACCTTTAACCTGTTCAGTGCATCACATTTTGTCTTTATCTTCCCCCCTGGACAGATAGGCACAAGGAAAATCCGGCTTTCCAATCCATTCCATCAGACTAGTGAGGAAATATGATGACTTGGCCTTTGAGGGTTTTAATCAAAAGTTCACTATAAGTCTGTTCTGACACATTTATATTATGCAAATAGTATAGACATCTCCCATTGTGACGGGGGGTGGGGGGGAAACACTTTTATGGATGTACTCATCCTGTTGTGCAGGATATAAAGCTGATTTTACAGTTTGCAACTCATTAACTGAAATGACGAAATTAAATTTAATGATAGATGTAAAGCTTCAGAATGTGTAAAAATGTGTTCCTCTTCTTGTCTTAGAAAGTAAAAGCTCTGGATTTAACGAGGGAATAGATATACAGTGCATGGTGACTTGGATCGAAATGGTCTTTCTATTAAAGCAAAAAGATAATCTCTCCCAACAGACGTTCATAATTTTAAACAGTCCTGGATTGACACAGATTAATTTGCCTCTGATGGTCCAAGCCCTGCAAACCACCAGATTTTAGCAAGACCAAGGAAGTATCTTAAACTGGAGTTGAATACACACTCTATTAAACTTGAATTTCCACGACTGAGCCCCGGTCCTCAGATCCAAAATGGCAAAGCCAAGTGTAAAAAGTGATTTGATATTCATGGGTTATCAAGATTATTGAACAGGAAACTAATTAAATGAAGACCTAGGACAAACTTTATTCCAAAATCACTTCTGAGTCCACTTCAATTTGCTTTCTCTGTCGAGTTAGTTCAACATCACACTTTGAAGGCCAGGGGAGTGTGTGTGTGTGTGTGTGTGTGTGTGTGTGTGTGTGTGTGTGTGTGTGTGTGTGTGTGTGTGTGTGTGTGTGTGTGTGTGTGTGTGTGTGTGTGTGTGTGTGTGTGTGTTAGCGTATGTGTGACATCAAAATGTTTTAAAAAAAAACTTGCCATCGCTTAAAAACCTGCACTATCTCTCCAAAAGGTGTGCAGTCTTAGATTATGGTTGCTAAAAATTAATTAAAGAGTCAATTACAAGATGGAACGTGATGCCCCGCCCCCCCAAAAAACCAAACCAAAACAAATAAAACCATGCTGCTCTCCTCAGACTGTGGACGCTCCTGATTCATTATTTATAACCAGACCTCCTTTTCCCTGCCGTCTGATCTCGTATGCGGAGCTGAGCTGTATAGGTGTTAAAAATGCATTATGTTAGAGATGGAGTCTGAGCCGATCATAATGGCACCTGTAACCTTGTATGCCTCGTATAAACACATCACACATTTCACCTGTCCCGACCAGTGCAAACAGGCTGCAGATGCTAGGACTCATTACTGTGTGCACAAAAGAACCAAACGCACACCCCGATCTTTCTTCTAGTTTCAATGTCAGGTGTCTGCTGGGTTTCATCCTGAACTTTTCTTGTCTAGTACTGGAGCGTTGACTGTCAGATCAACAGAGTGGTGATAATGATGACTAGTGGAGGAGGTGCAGGCTTGAGGAAGCATCATCAGCCCCACGTCTTGTGTTTCGGTTGAACGCATGTTTTACTGCATGCGTGTTGGATAGGGCAGCCTAGGTATGACGTCTGTGCTTGCAGGCTTTTCGTGCCCGTGTAGATGAACATGTGATTGATGCATAATAATGCAATCAAAGGCTGTCAGTCTTTCCTTTGCGAGATGACAGCTCCATCACCCTGGCTGCTGATTCAGAATCTCTGACAGCCTTGATACTCCATTTGACTTCATTCTGGATGCATGCATACAGTGTTTGGAATATGAATGCTAGGGTTAGTTCATACATGGAGAGGGTGTTCTCTCTGTCTCTCCCTTGGGGGCGGCAGTGGCTCAGCGGTAGAGCAGATGTCTCGCAGACAGATCACCTCAGCCATCGGTGGATCAAATCCCGCTTCCACCAGGACATCACCTGAGTGTGAGCTGACGGTGGGAGGTGTCAGCTCACCTCCCAGCCACTGCCAAGGCGCCCTTGAGCAAGGTGCCATCTCCCCCTACAAGCTGCTCAATTGGGGCGGGTCTCAGAAGCCGCTGTCCGTCACTCTGCCTCCCGATGTGTGTAGTTTTGATGTGTGTACTAACTGCATGCTTACAGGCCCCCTTGTGTGCTGTGTTTCAGGGGGCCTGTGTATACACTGACTGTTAACTAACACAAAAACATGTATACACCTGAGTGACAATGTAATTTCCCTGCGGGGATTTATAAAGTATACTTCTTCTAACTCTGTCTCTCTTTCCCCGCAGACACACACACACACACACACAGTAATTGAGACTTGTGTTCTGGACACCTGTTCATTATTTCTCTCAGCAGGGAACTTGGTTCTGTGCCGCTCACCATCTTGTTCCACCCTTGTGCATACTGTGCATCATGGGTGTTTAGGTGTATTTATATTTCTGCTGGTGTGTGTGCATATATGAAACACTAGTGTGGATGTTCTAAGCTATGTTTAGTCTACCTTCACAACATGCTTACGTGGATATTTTGATTTGCCAAAATGGGTAAATGCTTGGGACTTACATGCAAGAAAATTACAAATTTATTGGCGAATCTCTTTCGAGACATGAATTAGAATAAACTACACAAACCATTTTTTGAAAAACCACATAAACACATTGTTGTCTTTAGTTGATAAAATATTCAACTGACAAAAACTCCATCCAAAGTTAACGACATAGGATTGTTGTAAAGAGTTCACAATTCTGAGATTTCCCCTACAGTCTGATTTACAACAAACACACATTCTCTTCATGATGTATGGCTCAGTTCTGACACCATCTTGATCTGTGTGTGCATTTTCATTTACCTGTCACCATGTGTAAATATAGAGCACACAAACACTTACCAATGCTTCTGCTGGGATGATAAAGCTCCTGTTCCTGTGGTCGTCTGGTTTGCTTTGCTGAAGGATGCCCTACCATCAGTCTGTTGGTGCATGGAGCTGACCTGGCTTCCACATGACTCTATGTTGTCCATTTGTTTTTTTTTGTGAGTTTAACTCTACTTTTGCTTGAAGAAAAACTGATTGTATGATCAGGATTGCTGTATGAATCACAGTGATTTCCAGCCTATTCAACCTTAAGGTTGACTCTTCTTAATCTCAGACATACACCGAAACATGATTGCAGAGTGCAGACGTAGGTAAGTAAGCTAGCATTTCCCATGATGAGCAAATACAGAACAGGAACAATAAACCACCTCCTTCTCCTCCAGACATTCCTGCAACTAGAGTTTTAATGAAACTGTACATTTTTCAACAAAGTTTCTAACAGATCTGTGATTTTACATGTGAAATGTGCCAAAATCAGGTTAGTGTGTTCATTATGCTGAACCATATACAAGGTACACAGAGCAAGGAAGAAATGCTTACAGGAACAACAAAGAAAGAAACAAAGCCATTAAAAAGACCAATAAAGTAGTTAAAAACAGTAGTTAAATCAGACGGTTTTTTTTCCTCCTCCTGATCTTCTCTGCATAGTAAACCCCTCTCTTTCTCCATCTCCACCTCCTCCTCAGTACAGGCATTAAGATACCTGCATTAAACCAGCTGAGGAGGAATTCATGTAGGGATATTGGCTTATGTTTAATTGAAGATGGTGCAATTAAAGCTTTCTTGGAGCAGTGGGGGATTTTACAAAGAGATTTAAAATAAATAAATAAATATATATTTATGTATATGTATGTATATATATACATCTCTATGAAACTTGAGAATGTGTGATATGAGGCAAAAAATCAAATGGATTAATCTATATCATTGAAACGTGTTTTTGTGTGTGTGTGTGCGTGCGTGCGTGCGTGCGTGCATGCGTGTGTGTGTGTGTGTGTGTCTGTGTGTCTGTGTTTGCCTCACCTTCAAGCAGCAGCAGCCTGAACAATCAGACATTTGATCTGGGTTTAGAAGGAAGATTTAATCCCCGGAACGGTGAAAAGGTTTTCTCTCAAGTTGCATTTATGCAATTTTTCCTTCTAGTACAATTCTATAGAAATGGATCACTGCAATTTCAACACCAGGGCCAGGATTAGTGTGCGTGTGTGTGTGTGTGTGTGTGTGTGTGTGTGTGTGTGTGTGTGTGTGTGTGTGTGTGTGTGTGTGTGTGTGTTGGTGTTTGTGAGCATTATTTGTGTGTGTGTGGGAGGAGGTCTGGAAATTGGTCTGGTTGTTGAATGTGAGTGAGTGAGGCTACAAATACCTCAAAGCAACTGTCAAACCAAAGTGCTGGTGCTTTACTAAAAGATGGAAACATGAAATTCCTTCTACTAGCTGCTTAGGGCACGAGGTACACACACACACACACACACACACACACACACACACACACACACACACACACACACACACACACACACATACACATACATACAGGCACACACATATACGGACACACATTTTATCCAAAGAAAGAAAGCAGTCTAGATTGAAATCTTAACCATAATCTTTTATTACATTTTATTACACTATACCACACACACACACAGGTTGGTCATCAAGGATTATAGTTCCAAAATTATTCAAATTATAGAAAATGAGTCCATGGAATGATGTGTTGTCATAGCTCAAATAATTTGGGGGATTAAGTTGTTTGAATTGCTGTTACATCACAGGATTGTTTTTAGTGAAGCGATGCAACTCTCTGACTTATAATTATAGACAACTCATGAAAATGTCTCATGTAGTTGAATAAAACAAATTTAAATAAGATGACTCGATTTTTTTTCCAAGAAAGAGCGTTTTCATCCCTTAATTTACTCGTGAGGACCATCAGCATGTCTGAATTGAAACTACGGGAAACCACCATCCTTTTTCTGTTTTTTTTTTTTTTTTAATTTAAATTTCTCATTATTGTCTTTTTTCCCATCCGCTGCCATCTCGTCTTTCACTGTGAGTGGAAAATGCCAGGACTGGACACGGTTCGCAGACCTTGGGCCATCTGTTCCCCCTGATTAAAGGGGAGTGTAAATATCTTCCTGGCCAAGTATTGATATCAATTCAACGAGAGATGCCATCTTGTTACTAATCTGAGCCAAAGCTCTGCGAGTGTGTGTACCTATCTGTGCGAGTCTGTAACGTCATACAAGATGCCGACTCATCTCATCACCTCCGCCTCTATTTTCCTGAATCGGTAATTTGTGTGCATGCATATTTGCATGTGTGCATGTGTTAGCAGCTGGATATACTGTATATGTTTGTGTGTGTGTGTGTGTGTGTGTGTGTGTGTGTGTGTGTGTGTGTGTGTGTGTGTGTGTGTATGTGCGTGTGTTTCTGGCTGCCAGTGTGACTCTTTATGTGTGTATGCACAAACCATGTTCATTCGTCTGATTTTGCAGCTACAAAATGACGAGGTGGTCAGACCGTCATCGATTATAGCGTGTCCCCGGCTCAGATGGGTAAATAAGAGGCGGCGAAGAAGCCAAGGCAATAGTCTCCCGTGGCCTCGCAGCACTGGCCTCAGCTTAAGCATCTTACCAGCCAACATATCCACAGTATAATGAGTTAGAATCTCCCCAGAGTATTGGGATAAATCTAAACACTATCAGTGTGTGTTTGTCTGCGGGCCTCTGCTCCCAGGAGCACTTGGGTAAATCTAAATGCAGATCATTGGCGTAAGAGGATTAAGCATTTTGGTTGTTGTGGTAATGAGCTGTGATAAACACCAGCAGATAAGTTGCATGTCAGAAAAATGTGGGATTTATGTCGTCAGTGTTAACATGAAGATTTCCCATGAGTCCTGGTGATGGGTGCAGGAGGTGTGCGGCCCTTTTTACCATCCCACTGAGTCGGAGATGATGGAAAAAAAGTTCCAATAGCTCAAAATGTGTTTTTTCATAGATCGATTTCAGACTATAATGCTACAGAGAGGCTTCTCTATGCATTTGAGATTTTTATTTCAGTTGTTTTGCTAAAATATCACTTCAGGTGAAACTGTGAATTGCTATAAACACTCTGCTACACCAAGTTAGGCTCCAGTCACAGAAGTGGATTATGAATATATTCCACGTGTGAGAAAAGTTTCTTTTCAGTATGCTGAATCTGGAGATGATACCCGCAAATGCAGTCTTTGTACATTTCCTTGTTCATATAAACTCCGTCTGCCTGTAATCCAGTTATAAACTCAAGCATCTAAAACGCTGATAACTATGCACCTATTACAAAACATTATGTATTCCAATCAGATACTCACTCCTGGCGTAAGGCGACTTCTGACTTCAGAACAGGCTTCAGCAGACGATGTGGGAAAGAACCTTTATTACTCTCAGGATTTAGTTTCAGTGTATTAAAACCATGGATCTCGCAGCAGCCACGACACTTAGAAGTTTGTGGCTCATTTTTACTTCACTTTTTTGGATTGGATCACCAGAGCAGTTTCTCAGCAGGCCACAAAACTTCAAGTCTGATTTTATCAACATGAGCCTTTTACTCATGCACCAAGGATAATTTTGTATATTCCCCTATTTTGAAAAGTCTCAACGCCGGCGCCTTCTCCTCCCTTTTATCAAAAGACACTCTGACTTCTCCCTTTCTCTCTTGCCGTTTACAATTAGACATGGTGTACGACATGTGCCACAATCATCATCATCACTATCATAAATGTTATTTGTTGGTACACCACTCTGTGTGTGGTGTGACAAGTCGTTTTAACAGTTTAGGTTGTAAAATGATTCTTTGTAGAATGAATTTCCTTTCTTTGAGGTTTAGTCTGGTTGCCATCATGGACTTCAATGTGTTTAATCAGCATAAAACCCATAAACAATTTAGTTATCAGCTGCTGAAGGATGTATACATTTTATTGGACACCACAAAAATACTTCTGATATTTTTATGCTCTGCTCTTTTTCCCTCCAGAACTTTTTACCTCGTTCGGGTTTGCTTCTTGAATTCTCCACAAAGGGCATCATGATATCTCTTGATGTCTGCCAGTGTTGGGGAATCACAAGAGATGGATAAAACTTTCTTTGTCTCTGTGCTGCAGAGCTTCTGAACCTTGACTGTCATAGCACAGGTTTTCTGGCTCAGGTTTTTGTTCACTGCTTTGGTCACATGACTCCTTTTCTCTGAAAAGGACTTATCACACTTCACAAGTTCTTTTCAAAGTTTTATTTTAGGTGGTCATTTTTCTCCCTTGAGTGAATCATTCATTTTAAAAAGCAGACTTTTTGTAAAGCTTAGAATATATTTAAAATAAAGACAGCTCTTTGCGGCAGCAGGACGTTCTGCTCTGCTTCCAGGTGTTCCTATTTGTCATTTAAAGCTGTTTTTAGCTGATTGTGGACAACCAGGATTTGCTGTTGCAAATTGTTTTGATAGCAAATGTCTGTCCTCCTTCTGCAAACATCTCTCCAAATCTTTGTTTTTCAAAGGTTTTTGTGGAAAGCCTGGACTTCCTGCTGCAGAGTCATTGTGATGCCTTTTCTGACACAATGATAGCACTGAAGTTGTACTTTTTTGTTCTTAGGGAAAATTTCTATAGTTATTCTCCAGGGGTTCCAGGGAAGAGAGATTCTATTGGTCTGAAGGTCTCTTAAAACTTCTTAGTAAAAAAAGAAAAAACACTCTCTGAATGGTATTTATTGTTAATATAGAGATAAAAACAAGACAATTTTATCCAGAAATCAATAGCTGTGAGGATGTCTGTGAACTTTAAGTAGTTACAATGTTGGCAATGGATCAATTGCTTGCATCACCACGTTCTGTTAGAAAAAGGGATACAAATCCAATGGTTGTCCTGGCAACAAAGAAGTCAAGACTTTACTGAGTTGTATCTATGTTCTTTTCACAATAGTATATATTATAATATCTTCTTCTTCTTTTCTTTTCCTTTCAGCTTTTCCCTTCAGGGGTCGCCACAGCGCATCAATTGCCTCCATCTAAACCTCTCCTTTGCATCCTCTTCTCTCACACCAACTACCTTCATGTCCTCCCTCATTACATCCATAAACCTCCTCTTTGGTCTTCCTCTAGGCCTCCTGCATGGCAGTTGAAAACTCAGCATCCTTCTACCAATATATTCACTATCTCTCCTCTGGACATGTCCAAACCATCTCAGTCTTGCCTCTCTGACTTTGTCTCCAAAACCTCTAACATGTGCTGTCCCTCTGATGCACTCATTCCTGATCCTATCCTTCCTGGTCACTCCCAGAGAGAACCTCAGCATCTTCATCTCTGCTACCTCCAGCTCTGTCTCCTGTCTTTTCCTCAGTGACACTGTCTCTAGACCAAACAACATCTCTGGTCTCACCACAGTTTTGCACACCTTTCCTTTCATTTTAGCTGAAACTCTTCTATCACACATCACACCTGACACTTTCCTCCACCCGTTCCATCCTCGCTTCCGTACTCGCTTCTTGACCTCTTTTCCAGACTCTCCATTGCTCTGGACTGTTGACCCTAAGTACTTAAAATCCTCCCCCTTCTTGATCTCTTCTCCCTGTAACCTCACTCTTCCACTTGGGTCCTTCTCATTCACACACATGTACTCTGTCTTACTTCGGCTAGCCTTCATTCCTCTCCTTTCCAGGACAAACCTCCACCTCTCTAGCTTCTCCTCCACCTGTTCCCTGCTCTCACTACAGATCACAATGTCATCTGCAAACATCATAGTCCATGGAAATTCCTGTCTAACCTCGTCTGTCAGCCTGTCCATCACCATATCGAACAAGAAGTGGCTCAGAGCTGATCCCTGATGCAGTCCCACCTCCACCTTAAACTCTGTCACACCTACAGCATACCTCACCACTGTCTTACAGTCCTCATATATTTTCTGCACTGCTCTAACATACTTCTCTGCCCCTCCAGACTTCCTCATACAATACCACAGTTCCTCTCTGGGCACCCTGTCATAAGCTTTCTCCAGATCTACAAAAACACAATGCAGCTCATTTTGGCCTTCTCTGTACTTCTCTATCAACATCCTCAAAGCAAATACCGCATCTCTAGTACTTTCTTTTTTGCATGAAACCATACTGCTGCTCATAAATGTTCACTTCTGCCCTTAGTCTAGCTTCCACTACTCTTTCCCATAACTTCATTGTATGGCTCATCAGCTTTATTCCTCTGTAGTTGCCACAACTCTGCACATCTCCCTTGTTCTTAAAAATGGGCACCAGCACACTTCTCCTCCATTCCTCAGGCATCTTCTCACTATCTAAGATCCTGTTGAACAACCCAGTCAGAAACTCTACTGCCACCTCTCCTAGACACTTCCAAACCTCTCAAGTATATCATCAAGACCGACTGCCCTTCCACTCTTCATCCTCTTCAGTGCCCTCCTCACTTCATCCTGATTAATCTTTGCTACATCCTGGTCCACAACAGTCACCTCTTCTAGTCTTTGTTCTCTCTCATTTTCCATGTTCAACAACTCTTAAAAAGTACTCTTTCCATCTTCCCATCACACTACTGGCACCTGTCAATAGACTTCCGTCCCTATCCTTAATCACCCTAACCTGCTGCACGTCCTTCCCGTCTCTGTCTCTCTGTCTTGCCAACCTGTATAGATCAGTCTCTCCCTCCTTACTGTCCAACCTATCATACAAGTCATCACAAGCTTCTTGTTTGGCCTTTGCTACCTCTACCTTCACCTTACGCTGCATCTCCCTGTACTCCTGTCTACTCTCCTCAGTCCTCTCAGTGTCCCACTTCTTCTTAGCTAACCTCTTTCTCTGTATACACTCATGTACCTCCTCATTCCCCCACCAAGTCTCCTTATCTACTTTCCTTCCAGATGACACACCAAGTACTCTCCTACCTGTCTCCCTGATCACATTAGCTGTAGTTGTCCAGCCATCTGGAAGCACCTCCTGACCACTCAGAACCTGTCTTAACTCCTCCCTAAAAGTCATGCAACACTCTTCCTCGTTTAGCTTCCACCATTTCGTCTTCTACTCTGCCTTTGCCCTCTTCATCTTCCTCACCTCCAGAGTCATCCTACACACCACCATCCTATGCTGTTTGGCTACACTCTCACCTACCACTACTTTGCAGTCACTGATCTCTTTCAGGTTACACCGTCTACACAAGATGTAGTCTACCTGTGAGCTCCTACCACCACTCGTATAGGTCACCCTATGTTCCTCCCTCTTCTGGAAGAAAGTATTCACTACAGCCATTTCCATCCTTTTTGCAAAGTCAACTACCATCTGTCCTTCTGCGTTCCTCTCCTGGATACCAAACCTGCCCATCACCTCCTCATCACCTCTGTTTCCTGCACCAACATGTCCATTGAAGTCTGCACCAATGACAACTCTCTCATTTCTAGGTATGCTCTGCATCACTTCATCAAAGTCCAGCCAGAATTTCTCCTTCTCCTCCAGCTTACATCCTACCTGTGGAGCATACCCACTAACAACATTGAACATCACACCTTCTATTTCTAGCTTCAGACTCATCACTCTATCTGACACTCTTTTTACCTCCAGGACATTCCTAACAAACTCCTCCCTCAAGATAACTCCTACTCCATTTCTCTTCCCATCTACACCATGATAGAACAACTTGAACCCTGCTCCTAAACTTCTAGCCTTGCTACCTTTCCACCTGGTCTCCTGGAAACAAAGTATGTCTACCTTCCTCCTCTGCATCATGTCAACCAACTCTCTACCTTTTCCTGTCATAGTTCCAACATTCAACGTCCCTACTGTTAGTCCTATACTCTTGCCGCTCCTCTTCTCTCTCTTCGTGCGAACACACTTTCCTCCTCTCCTTCGGCCAACAGTAGTCCAATTTCCACCGGCGCCCCGTAGGTCAACAGCGCCGATGGCGGTCGTTAACCCGGGCCTCGACCGATCTGGTATGGAAGTCATAGGTTTGAATTGCATCTTTGATTTGGCAAAAATTTTACGCCGGATGCCCTTCCTGACGTAACCCTCTGTATTTATCCGAGCTTGGGACCGGCACAATAAGACACTGGCTTGTGTCCTCTTGTAGCTATATTAGTATATAGTATACTATATAATATTATATTGTATGTATTTCAAAGAAATGTAATCCAAAGTCCTCATGTTCTAAAGCAATACTTGACCAACCTTTTGTCATGGGTGGTATTAGTGATGAAAAACTGCATTTCATTTGGCACACACCTTAAGCAAATCCAAGACTCCAGGTGGGCAACCCTCTGCTTTGGTGGTAGAGAGTGAAAAAATGTGAATGACAGACTAGGAAAGAGACTGGGAGAATAGGTGGAGAAAGAGAGGATTGGAGGAGAAAGCCAGTCTGGAAATTTAATCCAGGGCAATGAAGCATTTACGCAACTAGTCCAACACTTCCATATTTCCTCGTGGACACCAGATATGCCTCATGATCTTTGACTCTTTGTCTTAGAAGGACTCTGTGGAACATTGCAGCAATGCTTTCTTTCACTTTCTAGCTCACAATACCCAATGATTAAATCATCCTGATGCATCTGACAGTTCTTCCAAGCCTCCTTGAACATTCTAGCATTAGCTCATGCTAGCTAGCATACAACTGTTGACAGATGACTGACTGTTAAAACTCAATCTCCTTATACTTTAATGTAGATTTGGTTACCAGGGAAAAACCACTATCTGATTATCTCAACCTGCACTGAGGTCCATATGGGATTAAAGGGTCAAACATGTTATCAGGAGCCAGGCCATGTAGAGCCTTAAAGGTGATCAATAAGATCAGTTACTAACAGAAACAAAGAGACAGTATGAGGACATGAAAACAGGAGCTGATTTCTGGACAGTCTGAAGTTTCCTGCCTGAAAAAAAGAAAGGCTGCAGCGACAATCAAAGCAGCAAGAAGGGCAATTTCTGCATCATGAAAGTAAGATTGATTTTATTATAATAATATTTGGGAATACTTTCACTTATTCTGTTCTTTTTGGCCATGATGTTAATACTGACTTCTCTAAAATAAGTCCAAAATGCATCCTAATGAAGAAAATAACAAAACCATCATTAACTAATTTATAAACAAACAATATTCATAAACTCATGCTCGTGCAGGAAACTAGCTGTGAAATCAAGATAGGCTCATGCAGATAGAGAAAAACAAAGCAGCAAAGTCACACTATGGTCTGATGAGTCGATCAATAAATGAATCAACATATCGGTGCATAAAGGGGTGGATTGATGAGTTAATAAATGTTAATGAACAAAATCCGGTGATGAGTGGATACTTTAACATCTGCTCTTTTTCCAACATGTTTTTACATATTTGAAGATTTTTTCTTTCAAAATTTCAGATTCAGGGTAATACTAATGTCCTGATGTACAACCATAGATATATTGCATATATATGCATGTACATAGGGGCTCTCATTTGGATATACTCACTCACTCACACACACACACACACACACACACACACACACACACACACACACACACACACACACACACACACACACACACACACACACACACACTAATAGAGCAAATATATTTTTGTCTGTGTGTGGTAATGATGTGCCTTTATCTCATTTCTCCACAGCCCATTAATCCTGACTGTGGGACAAGCAGCCATTACATATTTAACCCGGGTCACTTATTGTGGGTGGCAGGCAGGTGCTGTCACTATCAGCCTGTGTATGTGTGTGTGTGTATGTGTATGTGTGTGTGTGTGTGTGTGTGTGTGTGTGTGTGTGTGTGTGTGTGTGTTTGTGTGTTCTTATGTGAATACACATATGTGGTTTTGTTTATATATACATATATAGATCCAACAAACAGAAGAAATGTATGTGTTTAACTCTTAAAGGCTCTGACCAATTCTGTTTGCATAATTCTTGTGTGTGGATATGAAATGTAAAACCTGACCTTATGATAAAACCCCCAGCTCAGCCATTCCTAATATTATCTCCCTCCTCACCCCCTCCCCACAGCCCCTACATCCCCAACACCACCCTCAAGTCTCTGTGAGATAAATTTCAGCCTCAGAAATCAGGTAAGACTCAAGGAGGAGAATTATACATTTTGGACTTTACCAGGCCTCTAAATACCCTCCATCTTTTCATTCTAAGTTGTAAGAATAAGAAGGACTCCTTACACTTATCTCTTTTAATCCAAGTGCCACTCACACTGTTACAACATTTGCTGTATTTTAGATGTGTAGTGGTAATCGGCAGTTTCCATCAAGGCTTACTCCAAGCATATCAAATTCTATGGATTTTTTGACATTTTCCTCGTCGTCTTGTCAGCCTTTCCATGCTATTTGTTCCAGACGACTGGATTTAGCCGATCAGGGATTAAAATGCTGGATTTCCTTGGTAAAGTGACGGGCTTTAGAATTCAAGGACTTACTTTTTTTTTTTTGCAGAAGAGTTACCTTGCGAGTTGGTAACCTTAAGAATCCCCTATAAAATGCGTGTAACTTTTATTTATCTCGTCAAATGATTTTCTCCACTTCTTAGACCTGCCACAATCTTGTTTTTCAGCATACTACTGGTTCTCTGCTGTGTGTGCGTGTTTGACTATAGTGTGTGTGCGTGTGTACAACTCAAGGGCTTGAGAACGGTCCAATATATTTAATTACCTGGGGAAATAAAGAGCTACGATTGGATGTCAGGCTAATCACCTGAAAACAGCTTCTCACTTGAGTTTCATTTAAGCTCACTCACATGTTCGCATCTGCACATCAACGACATGTAAGTAAGATGGACGGAGCCGTCTTTCTTTCTTTCTTTCTGTCTGCTGTGCTGGCAGTCTTTTTAAATCCCATCGGTGATATTGTGGTCCCTCAGGCATGGCCTTACAAACAAACAAACACACACATGCACACACGCAAGCACGCACGCACGCACGCACGCACGCACACACACACACACCACACACACACACACACACACACACACACACACACACACACACACACACACACATTGTCCCATAAAGACTCAGAGTCAGTGAATTGTCATTGCATTTGGGGCTACCTAAGGCTACACAGGGGTTAACATACTGCTTGCTCAGCCGTGAACTGACAGAGACATCAGGATTTAAAAAAGAAGAAGTTATAAATAGTTCTTTAGTGTTTTCCTTTCACTATTTCTGGTTTTACATGAAACACCTGCATTTCAGTGACAGACTAGTAAATAAACATTTTTTTTACTACATTAGATGTTATAAGTGTTTGTTATTAGGGCATCAGTTCTGAGCAGTGCGAAGAAAAACGTACATCCCATCATTTGAGTACGGATGCTGCTGGTTTGCAGCTGACGTCCTTGATGAAAATTATCTGAATCTAATGAATCTGGGCTCAGTTTGGGAACGCCAATTGGCTTGATAGGATGAAGGATGAAGGTTACAATAGTCATCCACTATGTTGAAAGAGTTGTGTCTGAGGTATTGAGGTCAAATGCAGGCGTCTACAATACAAGCAGTGATCCAAGTACATGTGCAGGCTTTCATTTTCAAAGCAGTTTCTTTTACACCCCAAGAAGCTCTGGATCCAGTTTCAAGCCAGCTTCTTCACTGGGAGTGTCACTTCATATCTGCCTCTCTACCAAACCTTACAGTCAGGTGACAGCAAAGAGGAACCCCTCTGTCTTGGGGAGAGACGCCGGTGAATGTGATTAAAGGAAAATATGAGGCGTGCAAGAGAAAGAAAAGCACCAAGATGTCTGGAGGAAAGATGAGGAAGCTAGATGAAGGTGCACTGACCCTTATCGATCAATGAATACACTTTGTATTGTGTATACCAGGTCTAAGGATGGATATGCATTATATACAGTCATGGGAATGAAAGTGAGTGCCATTACCACTCCTCTGTTGTTTGTCAATGTATTTATTGATCCCATCAGCGTGAGCGTAGGGCTGTTCTCCTTGTTAAGTGCACCTGTGTGTATTTCAAAGATATTCTCCTTTCCTGTATGTGTGTGTATGTGTGTGTGTGTGTGTGTGTGTGTGTGTGTGTGTGTGTGTGTGTGTGTGTGTGTGTGTGTGTGTGTCTGTGTGTGTTTGTTTTCATGTGATTGACCAGTTTATGAAAGATTTGCGGTCGTTTTGCCGATCTGTACAGTGATTTATAGACTAAACGGACTTAAATTAACACAAACAAAAATATTAATAGCTAGAAAGGCTAGTGTTGTAGCGAACTTTAATGCAATGCGTTTTCATCCTAAGCCTCGTCTGCAATGCCTAGATTCTTTCTTTCCACAATGTTGCAGACCCTGCGCAATTCCCATTCAAAAGGTCTGTTGAACATGAACTTGACGGACAGGAAGCACCGGTAATATTATCTGATGGATGATCCCATGAGTAGATTTCCAACCAAACCTGTCAAACTACAATTTGGATCAATTTGGTGGAAATGTGGTTTAGATTTGACTTTGTCATGATCCCTTTCAGCCGCGGCGAGCATCCCACCCTACCCATGATGACCCGGATCGCTTATCAACAATTGAGAGCATTTTTTGTTCACGTCCTCCCCGTTTGAAGTCCGTAAACTATGAAGAATGACTCATTCGAAGCTAATGCTGTCTTGAATCTATCCCATTTGAATCTAATGTGTGTCAAAGCATGTGTCCTTTGAAGTCGATACTTGTCCCCCTCTGAGGCCACACTTCTCAGAGACAGTCTGTCTGAAGTCAATGTGTGTCCCATTTGGACGTCAATGCCTGTTAAAGGATGGATAGTCAAGGAGCATTGAAAGCGTGACTGAATAATAGTCTTTTGGTTGGTTGCTTCCTAAACACTGGTTCCTGACTCCTTTCGCTCTCTTTCAATGGAAATCGTTTTCTCCTCTCGGTATCATGGCCTTTTCTATTGAGCTTCATGGTCGACCTAAGTGGATATTGGTGTGCATGCATGTAGGAAGGTTTGAGTGTTGAACACCTTGAATCGTATGAGTACATCAGCTGTTTTTGGTAACCCGTTACATTGATAGTACAATTATACTCTTTGGCAAGTAAAACATTACAGTACCAGCTTTACCATGCAACCGTTACCTGGTATGAAAACAAAACTGCTGATTTGTCATCTAATGATATTGAAGTTGTGGAAAGATCCTTAACGTTAGTGAGTTAAAAGTTGTCAGATGAATGTAATGCGGTATTAAACTTTATTTCAAGGACAGCTGTTTTAAAAATAAAAAATTCTAAGAAATTATCCAATTTTGAATTGAATATCGAATTCTCCCTAACCCGACCAACTCCTAGAATCTGGTAAACAAACACTTCCTGCATCAACAGATATTTGGAGTTTCAGGAAGTCATGGCTCTGAACGACTCGATTCGACCACAAAGCGCTAGAATAGGTATTCTTGACGTCACACTTTGCACTCTGTGCTATTGGACAGAGTATTGGACGATATAGATTGGTTGACATGCTCAAGGGTGTGGACGATATGGATTGGTTGACATGCCCAAGGGCGTGGCCATTCCCAAGACGGAGTTCTTTGTGTCGGACGTGAGGCAGCAGTCTGTTGAAATGGCGGAGGAGACAGGGTAGTTGCGCAGTTGTTGATTGTATAAATCAACACCAGTGTTTATTTTTCATCCCATCCAATGAAGAACAGAAGATGGCGTGGTTGCATTTCATTTTTAATGGCAATGTGCAGCTACATCGCCTGCACTTTTGTTTGTGTGCGAACCACTTCAGTCCAGCCTGTTTTAGCAATGAGGGTCAGTACAGACGGGGCTTTGCCTGAGACTGATCCTCATTCAAGGATCACTCCCAACCATATGGGACCAAGGAACTGCACCCTGGTTAAGGTAAGTTTCACCACATTTATCTTTTTTGCAGTTGTCTGTTAGCATGGGTGATCAATTGCTATTTGGCTAATTAGGTGGTACTCCTTTGTTTCGCGTTTGAAGTCATGCTATGCTAGGCTATGTAGGGAGGTCTCCTTTGTTTCGAGTTTGCGTGTTGCGTGTGTGCGCGCACGCTCCCACACGTGTGTGTGCCGGACCTACAGTATAAAGCTAAAACGCACGTAAGTTGGTCTCATATTTTCTTTCCTATTATCTGTCAGCATAAATAAAGTCAGCTTATACTAGGCTACGTAGGGAGTTGTGCTTTGTTTCATATTGTGTGCGCGCGCACGTGTTAGGCGATTGTTTGTTCGTCGCACACAGGTCTGTCCTCCTTATCCAAAATCAGAACATTGGTGTCCTGAAATTAGTGTCCCTCTTCTTTGTGCATCCTTTCAGCCTACAGCTTCAAGGGACGCGCCATTTCCAAACTGACCCAGTGGACACTCATACTGTTGGTACACAGCTGTCCTTCAGGACTTTTCATTCCCACTGTTGAAGTAAAGGTCAAGTCATATTCCATACAATGTTTTAATAAAATTGGTTAAATACACCAATTTTCTAAATATTGTTGTCTATAGGTGTTAATGAATGCACATGTGTTGATAGTAGTTCAGTAAAAAATAATAGTGTTGTGTATTTGAATTTTCCAGCAAGACAGTAAGTGAAGACTTTAGTATAAAAAATTTTGAGACAAATTCATGTATGTCATATGATTTTGTTTTGGCTCCTTATTTCGTCACGTTTGGTGTATCCCTCTACAAGATCCAATTTCCGAAGGCTTTTGAAGGGACAATGCAGAGTCAAACCTCACAAGACAGAGCCAACATTCTGTTAGTGTTGCAATATTTTAATATTTCAAACAAACATGTTTTGAAATTCTGTTGGTAATTGCTCACAACAAAACACAGTGAAAAGTAACCATACAAATAAATAAATTAGTAGCAAGTACCAGGATGTATTTTGAACACAATTTTTCTAAACAAAGAAATGAATCAAACAATATCAATAACAGTAAAGATATATCTTTGTGTTTTATTGAACAGGTTTTGTGGTTGACATGTTGGACCTCATATGTGACAAAGTCTTGGAGGACCCCACGCCATAAACAAATGAGATGATGGCCATTCCTCCCCCCGAGAATCGGTCTGCTCAGTATGAGCGTCCGGACAAGGAGGAAGTCATTGCCAGCTACATGAGCAGGTTCAACCAAGACTCAGTCTAAATCCAGCGTAGTGGCCTTTGTCTTCAGCAAACTCTCGGCGTATGCGAAGGACCACACAGTATGGAATGACGACCCGGATTCTGTACCCTAAGTAGCCCCAGCACCAGCCAACAAAGGTGCGATAGGCCAGATGTCTGCACCGTCTACAGAAAAAGGACATAAAATTATTTATTTCACAATGTTTTCAATCCTCAGTATTACAACTGTTGTTGATTTCCTGATAGGATGGCCCTGTGTTCTCATTATTGTTATTGGATGTACTGTTTTATGTAAATAAACCAATCTAGATCCTAGGAGAGGCTGTAGAGGAGGTGGTGGACTATAAGTACCTGGGTGTAAAGATCTCTAACAGACTGGACTGGAATTCTAATGTTGACGCTGTCTACAAGAAGGAGATGAGCAGACTATTTCTTGAGGAAGCTGAGATCTTTCAACGTATGCAGCAAGATGTTGGAGATCTTCTACCAGTCTGTTATGGCCAGCGTACTTTTCTTTGCCGTGGTCTGCTGGGGGAGCAGCATCAGAGCCAGCGATACCAACAGACTTAATAAGCTAATAAAGAAAGCTGGCTCTGTGATTGGCTGTAGTCTGGACACTGTGGAGGCAGTGGTGGAGAGGAGGACTCTGAACAAACTATTATCCATAATGGATAACCCCGCTCACCCTCTCCACCACACACTGGACAGACAGCGGAGCTCGTTCTCCAAGAGACTACTACAGCTCCGCTGTCGAACAGAAAGGTACAGGAAGTCATTCTTGCCACAAGCCATCGCGCTGTACAACAGACAGAGTCCTACCACCAGTCTGATGTTTTGGTATGGCTTGACTAGGTCCTGTGTATGGCCACTGAGTGCCACACTTATTTATCTATGACTAAAGGCCTACCATGCTTGGGTACTGTTGTTAGTATTATTATTATTATTACTATTATTAGTGTTAATATTGTTAATATTTTTTTCTGTTAATATTATTATTATTATCTTTAACTGTCTTATTTTTCCTCAATGCAGATTTTCTGTATATTTTCTATAATAATTCTGCTCTGCTACTGTGACACCTAAATTTCCCAGTTTGGGATAAATAAATAAATAAAGTCAGTCAGTCATTGAGGGCAGTGAGGTGGAGGTGGTAGAAAACTATAAGTTCCTGGGACTGCAGCTAGACAGCAGACTGGACTGGTCACTCCACTCAGTGTGTACAAGAAGGGGCAGAGCAGGATGTACTTCCTGAGGAGGCTGGCCTCCTTCAACATCTGTCCTAAGCTCCTTCTCATGTTCTATCAGTCCGTAGTCTCCAGTGTGCTGTCATACACCATTGTGTGTTGGGGTGGTGGGGCCAGGAAGAGATATGGACCGTCTTAACAGACTCATCCGCAGTGCGGGCTCAGTGGTCGGGCTGAGCCTGGACTCTGTGGAGACAGTTTTGGGGAGCAGGACCATGTCTAAATTCAGGGCCATCATGAACAACACTAGCCACCCCATGCACACCACCTTCTCCCAGCAGAGGAGCACCTTCAGCGGCAGACTGCTGTCACACAGCACCTCCACAGAGAGGCTGAGGTCCTCCTTCGTGCCCCGTGCCATCAGGGGGTACAATGACTCTCTCAGGAGGAGCGAGGGGGAGGTGGCGAGGTCAGCACGCGGTTAAATGGATTTTTAATTTAATTTAATGCTGTTTATATTTTAATTTAAAATTTTTTATAGTATATGTACAGTTAATGCTACATGTGTCTGTTAGTGTAGTGTATGTCTTGTGGTATGTTCTGTTTTCTTTTTGTTTTTCCTGGTGTTTGGCTGAGCAGTGGATATGTGCAATTTCCTCCGGGATTATTTAAGTATCTATCTATCTATCTCAATGCTTGTATATGTCAACAGAAATGGATTGTGAATACCAAAAAATGTTCAACATGTCTATTAATAAGATAAAAATCAAGGTGTCGCAAATACAATATATTAGACTTTGTTGTACCTATATATGTCATGTTACTGCATTAATGAATGAATGCCTAACGAAGCAAATAAGACATAACTAGTTTTTATTCCAACATTTTTCAAAGAACGACTTACCGATGTATTCGTCTCAGACGTTAAGGGCCATACTCAGCCCTCAGTACGTGACCGGCCGTTTGTAGGGTGTACACGTTTAGGCACACAGGCTGGAACCCAGGACGTTGAGTCATGCACGGAACTTCATCAACCTGCAGACGGCTCCTAACCTACAGTGAAAAACATGGTAAAGGTCATTTGAATTTACAATTGTAAAAGTAGCCAAATACTGTAGAGGCATAACTTTGTGGTTTAGCTGTGAGCTTACTACTTGTGTCTCTTAACAGCAGATGTTTTCTGCTTCTGTTGGCATACATTCACAGTGTCCACAGTGACACCTGTACAACAGGTGAAGACACCTCAAAATAGAGCAGATAAAGGCATCACTGCAATATGGTTACATCATTTCACCATTAACCTGGTGTGATGGTAGCAGGTGTCAGCTCCGTGTGTCTTGTCACAGAGGACTGCCTCAAATATTTAGCAGCTTAGTAACGGGTTAAACCAATGTGATAGAAAAATAAAGTGACTTAGCTGTGAGCAGAAGCTAGCATTAGCCACATGGTAATAACTATCAGAACCACCATCAGACTTTACGGTCACTTATAGAAGTACAGCAACTTTATAGCAGTCAACACATCTGTACATATACAAAATACATAAGACAGATGTGACATTATTACTGTGTGATGAGAGGCGGGAGTAGAAACTAAAGTAGCTACCGGACGATGCTAACGTCCTGTGATGACGTAGGTTACACAACAACACAACACAGAACCAACTAAGCTCCGTTCACACGTACTAACCATTCAGAAACGTCCTGCTGCAGCCGCACAGTCGATGTTTCTTTAGGAGCCCCCGCTTCTGGGTCCGACTCAGGGTCATAAATGTACGCCGACACAATGGGTCCTCCAAACGCCATAATGCTAACAAACGTAACGCCGGTCAGTGTCCCGTTAGCCTAACGCTCTCCTTCAGAGGGGCGTGGCCCAGGTGAAGGAGGCGTGGACCAGCGGAGCTCATTAACATACTGCAGCCGGAGGCCTGAAACGAAGCGTTTTGTGAGTAGCTCAGATGAGCGATTTTGAAAAGCTAATATTTAGGACCACAGATCACTTTAGGTCAAAATATTTGGAATAGAGTCTAGTTGGACATCTGGCAGCTGAATGAGATTAAGTTAAAAATACATAATATGGGACCTGTTCAGCATTCAGCTTGTCGGCCTGTTGATGAAATATGTAAGAAATCAATGTTGTTTTCTGTTCTGCAGACCTCTATACTGTGTTCAACATTTTTTCAGCAGCTTGTTAAGCCATCTCTCCTTTTAAAATATTTCTGTGGCATCACATAGCAGCAGCGGGTTGTGCAAGTGCAAACCCATTTCAAGGTCTGTTTTCCTCCACTGACTTGATGTGTAATTTCAGCTGTTTGTCAGTTTATGTAGGGTGTTTATGTCGGAGTTCGTCTTTTGTGTGAATCCGACTGGTGATGGCGTGTAAGGGCATTTGTGTATAGGTGTCCTTCCATTACTTCTATCAGGCCTGAAATACACTAATTTTAAAAGAGACATAAAATGTGTTTTTCTTAATAATCTCCATTTTCCTTTCAAAGAGGTGTACTCAACTCACTATGTGTTGTACCTGCACACATGCACTTAAACATACCAGGCAACCTTGGAGGATGAACAGGCTGAGAAGATTTATAAGCAACGTGTTTCCCCGACGTTACTTTTGAATGAACTGAGTTATTTGCAAGTTTTTCCACAAGACCTTTAATTAATTTGCACACAGTGGCAATAGTTAGCAGAGCAGGAAGTGGAGCGAACATTAAAAAGTAAAAAAAAGACATACAGAAAAATCGAGGTTTTTTTTTCTCTCTCCTGTTTCCACTCATCTTTTTTTCGCACACACCTAGACAGAGATGCAAACTCTTTTCGCCTTTACGCACAATGGGATCTGTGTATCTGTTCTGACATCAGGGTTTTGTCCTGACAAGGTGGTTATCAGATAACGGATAGAAGGAATGAAAAAAGGAATGAGAGGAACATCCAGGCAGAAAAAGACAGCCATTCAGTGAGCGCCAAGTAAGAAAAAAGAAAATCAGAAATAGCTACTGTGAAAAAACACAGCACCACATGTCTTACATTTCCACACTTTATCTGTAGTAAAGGTGGGAAAAGGTCTCTTTAATTTTCCGGGATGCTTCAGAACAAGGATGAACAAGTGAATTAAAGGAAAACAACCAAGATGACAGTGGCACTTTTGCTGTAAACAATCATCTGGTTTTGCGTCCCGGTGGAGACGAGCCTCGTGCCTCCCTTGTGCGTGCCGCGACGGAGGCCATTTGAAAACAAACAAATCTATTTTGCTATTTGTGGATTCCCAGGGTCCTCAGAGATGAGCTGGAATTCTGTGCGTCTTTGTCAATTGTTCCCACTGCTCCCACACATCCTCTTTTTTCTGTCTGGGCTTACTACAATGAATATCTCAATTGGTTGTCTGTCTCGCAACTCTCTGTAGACAATAACATGAATACAAATCTGCTCATCATACAAAGCTGTGGTTCTGTGATTGTTCCTCAATATGTATTCAAGTCCAACCTTGATATTGCTCTGTTGTCACAAATCATTTTTGACAACCCTCACTGTGTCGTTTCTCGTCATTTGAGACCATTCTAATAGTCACGCCTTAGGATAATGCTTCATAGAAATTTCTGAAATCTCTACCTTTCTGCCTGCTGTTCTTTTTTAAACAATTTAACACACAAATGGTTAAGTAGAATTGAACAATTCCAAGGTTTCAGCCATGTGATTGAAAACATTGGGCTGCTTCCCTGACTTATATCGGATTTTTTCATGCTAAATTTTATTGTCTCCAGAGTCTTGGACAGATTTGCAGTTCATCTATCATCACCTTGCTCATCTTCACCGCTAGATCCACATTTTCACAGCTTCCTCTTCATTTTCAGTTCTCATCTTTTCTTCCTGCTGTGAGGTAACTGTAGAGAGCAGCATAGATCATCCAAACAGCGTTGAAGCTTCTGAAAGATGAAGTCACGCACTGTTTGTATATTACATTCATAATCCAAAAGACAAGGCTGCAGAAACGGAACTATCAAGCTTTATTAAGTCTTTTGGTAACTGATTATATAACCTATCAAGTAAACTAAAGTGTCTGTGCAGTGCTTGGCTAGATCTTAAACAGACAAAACTCCTATTTATGGTTCAGGCAGTGAGGCCTGGGAACATTTTTTTTTCATGTTTGCATACTGTTATCATTCTGTCAAGTGACCCATCCATTTTCTTTCTTTAGTCTGTGTTTTCTCACTCATCTAGGTCATGGTAATCCTTGGGGCTTTAACAAAAGGCAACTGGGCTTCATTGTTTCAGCTGAGAAGACATTTAACCTTTAAAACTTCCCCAATTCAAACTGACAGATTTCAAATAAAGGATATCTCGAGAGTCATTTTGAGGCCACATGTGCTACTGACCCACTGAGGATTGTTGGTTTAGGCCGCCTGACCTTAACGCGAGTTGTTGAGGTCACACACGCACACGTGCACACACACAGACACACAAGATTTGAATGGTGGGGAACCAGGAAGAATTTGAGAGTCAGTTTTTCTGACTGGAATGGTTGCTCTTGAAAAGATGGCTGAAATGGGATTCACTTATAGCAACGCTGAGTTTTTGAAAAAGAAACTTGTGTGCAGACTTGGGATGGAAAGTCTCCAGACTCACGAACCAAACAATCATCTTCATGGAGGAAGGGGTTAGTTAGGGTAGGGCCTCCATGCTGTTGGCAAACACGCTGGAGGCTAAATGATTGAAGGCTAACTGGGTGGAACGCAGACTGGAGGCTACGACTGGAGGCCGGTTGGCTGGAAGGTGTTTGGCTTGAAGATAGCTGACTAGACACTTGAAGACTGGAGGCTATCAATTTGCATGAGGCAGGCTGGGGATCAGGATGGCAGCTAGCAGACCAGAATATAAACAGGAAGCTTACATGTTAGGGGCATGCAAGTTAGGTGTCATCTGACAGGATGGAGGTGACTTGTGGGCTGGATTCTAGTTACCTGCTTTGGTAGCTGCTCTAATGATAAAAATAATGAACTATCGTCCTAACTATATTTAGACTTTCAATAATGCTTGTTCCTTTCTTCGATTCTTGCACAATTTCTTTTCCTCTCCTCAGATTCTGAGTTATACAAATACCGTGTCTGTAATTTTGGCATTGTTTGGCAAACAGCTGCTACCTAGCAGAGAGACCAGTAATTATGTGAAAGTGCTTGCTGCTTCTTATCAATAGCTGTAATTATAGGGGAGAGCGTTGAGTCCCATTGTGTGAAAATGACTTCTCCGGATGGCAGCGACACTGATGTGTCTCTCCATCGGCTTTTACTCAGTTGCTAGCATTAACTAAAGGTTTGATGGCCAGCATCTTTAACTGTCACAGGTTTTCTTAGTTGAAGCCTCTACTCATAAGTGCTTTAGTGCCATTTAAGTTGTAACCTTTGCAGTATTATGATTATGTTCTTAAGAATTTTTCTATAATTTAATCATATGCAAGTTATAACAAACAATTATAATCTACGCCCAAACAATCTGCCATGAAATCATTGTAAGAAGTCAATGCATTTATGTGTTCAGCTTTAATCCCTATGTGTTACATTCCAGACAACTGAAGTTGAACATATTACAAAGTGTGAGCAGAGCTGGCCTTTTCTAAATTGTCTTGAAACCGCCATCTCACTCAATCTTCTGATGTCAGTTGATGTTAAAGTACTACTTCAGCTGAATTACCAGCAGCTGATTTTCAAGATACTTCCGTCTGCTGCTCCGTGTTAACTGGAGGGCTGTTATCAGCAAGCCTAAAAGTAAAAGGTTCATGTGGGATGTTAAATCAAGAGCACCCAGCTGTTGGAGGACTTTCAGAAGCACTCAAATGTGCACGTGACTGCATGTGTGTGGGTTAAGGACGGCTTGACTTCAATTTATGGAGTTCTATTGGTGATGGATATGATTTGCTGAAAATTATTATGGTGAGGTCTGGAAAAACTGACAAAAAAACCTCCAATGCCGCAACAGGCAGAAGCAGTAAGACAATCATTCACATGGCAACAGATGTGAAAAGGTCAGAATCAAAACTGTCACCCAAACTGATAATTGATGACTTCTGTAAAAAAGAGAAGAGTTGTACCTCTGGAACAGAACTACATAGACAGTATTAGCATCAATAGAAGTGCCCTTAATTGCACTTTAGTGATATACAGTAAATTCCAAAAGTAATCCATGTATTGTGTACATTACCGCACAATACAATGTGTGACTGCACTAAAATAGTCTGACAAGAGGAAGCAAGAGAACTTTTCTTTCTTTGTCCCACACTTTTTCTCTCCGACTTCCTTCACTTTCGCCAGTGCAACTTGAGAAGCTTACAACATATTGAGTGTGTGTGTGTCCGTGTGTGTTCGGGCTGGTCGACCATTCAGTTGTGTGTAATCCCTATTGTTGCTGAAATGCCACTGCTGTTATTAGGGAAGATTTATGTGCTGTGCCCAGGGATGGAGTCAGAATGCCAGCTTGTATGTGTGGGAATGTGTGTATGTGTGTATGTGTGCGTGTGTGTGTTATTAATACATTGCAATGGGGGATAGAGTCACTGTTCCAGAATGCATCCATGTTTATGAGTCAGAGTCAGAAGTAGCTAACATTTTTATACCGGTAATTGCTTTATGAGACTGAAAAACATACAAGTAGTTTATCTTTTTCTCTCCATTTCAAGAAGTCAAAAGAGTTAAATCGGTGCCAAGCATACACTGTGTATCTGACACGATGATAAGTTGGAACTTATAAAAGGAGGCTTTCTTCCAAATATACAATGCTCTCACATATAACCATATTGAATGTTGAAACTTTGTGGGTGAGTGCCAGTTACCCTGAATGCTACCAAATTATTTTCATGCTACTGGTACTACAGGCCTATGAATCAATAAGCATAAAGTTATTCATGATATGAAACATGACAGCCTCTTTTAGCTGGCATTCTGCCATTATCATGTCAATTTAAAATATAAGGATGCAGCTAAGCAGCTCATGCCACCAAGATATTCAACATTGTACACCTAGATAGTGGATGAATTCTTCAGCCAATTAAAATGCACTTCACCGGTTGCTTCCAATGTCACTGTAGTCATTTGAGAATTTATGGCTTCCCAGGGCATCGTCCATACTTCAAGCCTTGCGTCCCACCGCAAGCTCATTGGCTTTGTTGACATTGCAATCCACATGGTTACTGGTGAACCAACAAAGCTCTCTATCTGTCTGAACATTGACAGCCATTGATGCAAGCTGTAACTTCACTGATAAATGGTATCCATTCCCCTCTAAACAGGTACAACCAACATTTACATCACGGACACAAGGGCACATTCCCCCACATGTTTCCAGGTACAACAGGCTACCTTCAATCACACATGAGTCATGAAACTGCATTTCAATGCCAGCAGGATGAACTGCAAAGAGTAAGTACAGGCATGGGCCACTCTGTCCTTTCCACAAAGTCTTTTGATATTCATAGGACCTCTTCTTCTTCAAACCACTTACGTCACTTGCAATTCATCTTATTTTCTTCCTCTTAGCTCTGGGTGTGTATATTTTTAGTGCGTCTGTCCCTTGTATTTTAATGTGCAGCTGAATCACGTGTATGATATACATGTGTTGCTTTGTGTGAGTGTTCAAGTGGCTGTCAGGTTGTATAAGCAGTTTGCTCATGCATGGCATCAGTGTATAAGCCATGCCAATGTCATCTTGAAGCCTTTGAAAAGAAGAGGCGATGACAGGATGGCGAGATGAGGAGAAATGAGGTAAAAATGAAATGAGGAAGGTTGATGAGCGAGGAAAGAAGAGAGGGATGTTTAGAGGAGAACGGGCAAGGAAGAGATGGAATGAGACAAAGTAGACAAAGGAGTAAGGAGGCAATAATGATTGCTGCAAACTACTGACCAGAAGGAGCACTCATTTGCTTGTCAGGGAACATGCTTTTCTGTGCTTCTCTTTCCCCTCCTGGTTTGAATTTAAGTTTGACCTCTTGGAGCAATCTCCCATCACTTTATCTGGTCTCCTATCACATTTTCACTGTAAATTACTCAGGCAGGCCTCCTTCCCCAGCCTGCTGTGTCACATTTGTTATTCTTACAGTGCTTGAATACTTCTTCCCATCCTTCTCAGCATCATCCTTGCGCTGTCATAAAATATCTGTACGGTCGTCTCCTGCATCAAGACTTCAGTAGGTTGAGCAGTTTCAGTCAGATCATGGTCTTTATTTCACATTAGGTTCATTCATGTGGTGCCAAAAATGCTATTGTCTGTCATTTCAGATGAATAACAAATAAAAGAGTGAAAGTGTTTTTGTGAATTTTGATAAAAAAGTTTATAGAAAAGAGTATTTATGTAGACCAGCATAAGGTTTTGGTTTCCTGTAGCCACCACCTTCCTTATTCTAAAAATATATGTTAATGCTTGTTGAAAAGATCAGGTCAGCCCTACATGGTGCTGCAGGAGGCAAGCAGACATAGAAGATGGAAATTAAACCTCCAGCTGCAGACAACAAGGTTGCTGTCTTTGCTACTTAAGAGAGCAATGTGCCAAATTTTAATTCCTTCTGATTCCAATAAAACCTTTTAGGGCCAGGCAGAATACCAGCATGCAATGCTGAAACAAAACATTACCAATTTATAGAAGATTACATGTAGTTAAGTAATTGGTTATACATTTGTTAATTGACTTTAATGCATCCAAGTCTGCAGAACTGCTTATCCAGTTGGAGCGCAAAAGGGGTATTTATCATGATTTGTGAACATCTCGGTTCCCATGTGTGCACAGACGCATATTCACTGGGTTGGTTGTACAAATACAAATGGAGAAACAATTAAACGTATTACACATGTCTAATGCTGTGTGTGCTTCACAGTCTGTTAGAGGACGCGCTCATTGCTACATTGAGCTGCTACACTAACTGGTAAACAGTCATTGTGCATTTTTGGAAAAAAGGAAGCTTTCATGATCAGACAGATCTAAACTTAGACTTTTTCTATTTTCTCTTCATTCCCCTTCCTCTCTTTAATCTAATGCACAGTTCACTACTTTTTCCAGGTAGATAATTGTCTGTATTTGTACTGTTTTTGTGTGCATTTGTGTGCAGAATTTGAATTAAAAGTCAGAGTTCATGTCCCACTTGTTCTTCATTGCACTGAAAAAAAATCTGCTTGAGGCTTTGTCCATAAACCAAAATGGTCTGAGTCCCTATAAACAAAACATGGTATTAGATTGTGGATCTAAGTGCAGAGTAGCAGCTTGTGTACACACACACAGACACACAAATGTAGAGTTGATTGTGTCATTTTGTTAAAAGCTTATACAAAAGTAGGAATCAATTATTTCTTTCAGTTACCCTCAACTCCTGTCGTGGATTCCAAATAAAATCCTCTACCATTGTTCAAGTGAATAATTATTTTTGTCAGTGGTTTTGTTCTTTATTGTTATGTTTTTTTTGTTATTCCTCCCTTTTCTGTCGCATGTCTTTCTCTTGGTTCTCTAACTCACCTCTCCAAATGACAATCTGCTCTCCCATGACTGCCGTTCTGTCATTCCCCGAGTGTCTACTGCGTGATGTTGTATCTGTATGACTGCCTCCGTGTGTGTGGAATCTAATCCTTATGGGACCTTTCTGCTTCCAGTGTGATTGATAGATTGGGAAAAAATGTTTTATTGGGTTGAATACCTTTCCTGGAAAAGTGTGCGTCTCTGCTTATAACTGTGGATCCTTTTAAAGTCATCCTTGAGGCTTTGCTGGTGCATTTGTGCGTATGTGAGTGTATTTAGTTGTATGTTGTGTTGAATTTCTCCCACATAACATCATTAATATGATGTTATGTGGGAGCCTATTCCTTCTCCCTACAATTCCTGTCAGGGGAATCCAAAGGTGCACATATTGTTTTTTTCTCCATTGTATGCAACTACAGATCAAATAATGTCATCATGCATAAAAAGTTTGTTGATTTATATAAATGTCATTCTACACATAAAACACTAAAGTTAGACATCATTTTATTAACTGCAGATTCTCAGATATGCAAATGACTGGAAATGCAATCATCGGACTAATGTGGAATAAAAATTGTGTCACTTGTAGCCTGGTGTCGAAAAGGGACTGCTGTCAGGAGAACTAAAAAGGCTTCCTCAGACAGGAACTATTGAGTTCTGGCCTCATATGAAGCCACAGATTCTTCATTGTCTCTCATAACTGGAGGTATATTTACTGTCTACACTTACAGTGAATTATTGCACTGTTAGTTGACACGGTGACCCGGACTCTTGTGACTGTGTTCTCTCGCACTCCAGTGTATTCAGGGGGAATATTTATCATTTACAATCTGTATATGACCGTACAAAAAATGACATAGATGGCCAACACATTGACATAGAAGTAAATTGATGTGTGCACATGTGTGTCACTGTATGCACACCTTATTGGAGTCTCAGGAGTAAAACTGCAGTTTATGAGGACATGGCTAACAAGGGAACTTTATAGAGCATACCTCTGGAATAGTAAAACTTATGACCGCTTCACACGGGGTCTGTTGTGCCACTAAATGACTGTTGTTTTTGTGAGTGCATCATTTTTCTTTTTAATGTTTTTGATCTATAGACGTCTTTTCATTTATGGCCTACATTTGTCAGATCAAATGGTCAGATGGTGGAAGGGACAGAAAATAAGCCCTGCTTACAAGTTCAGGACAGGATGCGGCATCTGTTATCGACTCAGAGATTCCATCAATATGTGCCATAACCTGTCTGCTTGTGTCTGTTGTCGATGTCATCGCCCTCCTTCTTTCTGTCAACAAGGTAGAAACAAAACGGAGGGACATTAAATCATGTGGCCACAATAATGAGTCATGAAGTTTACCACAGGCCATTTCTCTTCTTTCTTTTTCATCCCTTTGCCTCACACGGTTTAGCACAATACATAAAATAACCAATATAAAATATAGACAATTTTATCCCAGTGGTGCCGTGATACTGAGTGGACCCATTGTTTAACTCTCTGCTCTTTCTGGTTTACATGAGAGAGAAAAAGAGACAAAGAGATAAAGACAGAAAGACAGATGAATAGATATTAGGATGTATTACATCTTAGCCTGGAAGAAAACCATCATGTGGGCGGCAGTGGCTCAGTGATAGAGCAGGCGGTAGAGCAGGTTGTCCAATGTTCCAAGATCCGCCCAAAAAAACATCCACAGTGTGAGCTGATAGTTGGAGGTGTCAGCTCACCTGCAGAACACTGCCGAGGCGCCCTTGAGCAAGGCGCCGTCCGCCTCACAAGCTGCTCATGTGGGGCACTCCACAAAGGTGCTGCGCACCACTCTGCCTCCCATTACATGCTTACAGGCCCCCTTCTTTGTGGTTGTGTGTATTACAGGGGCCTGTACACACTAATATGCATGCGTGCGACTGAATAACATACTAGAATGTGCATTCTTAATTTCCCTTCAGGGATTATAAAAGCATATACATAAAAAACAAAAACACTGTGAACACACACACCGAGGTAACTTGCACTGGTCCAGTCTCGCTTACATAAATGGCAGACAATCAGCCCACCATTCCAAACTGATCCATTCAAAAGGGAAATTTTTAATTTTAAGAATGGTGCACTTGATGTTCCTACATTTGAAATTGACTCAGAACAAAACTGCTGGTACCGGAGTGATCATCAGTCTGAAGTTGTTGTGAGTCTTCTTAAAAGTGACGAGCGGCCTGTCCTTGGTTTTCTAGTGGACAATTTTGTTTGGGTTGATGGCTTGAATACTTGGTTGGATACTTTAGAAGTCCACTTTTTTTTATAGTGATGTGTGTACCATTGTGACCATTTGTCTAGCGATAAGGCAGACTGGAGAAGGATGCCCATGCCAGGAGGGAGGTCAAGGCACCAACTCATTCCTCTTCCTAGACACTTCTATTTATCAGGCCTGACTGCATGCATCACACAGCCTCGAGGTAGGTGTGTGTGTTTGTGTAGACGTGGTTTCGCTAGAGAAATGGTGAAAGATGACATGAGTGGAATTATGTGCGTGGGAGTAAGAAAGACAGACTCTTTGAAACTTTTCAGGTAGACCTGTTGGATGTGAGATTTTTTAAAACCCATGTATTTCTGAGAAGATATAAAATGTCTTTGGAATACAATTCATGGCCTGTCCTGAAATACTCCTACCTTGACCTCAATTACTAGGTTTGAATACAATACTTTTTGCTAAGTTTTCTCAGTGATGGATTTCTGTTTTTTAAAAGCAGAAACATTTTCCACAGAGGCCATTTAGATCACTGGCATAGAGGAATACAGGTACTGTATGTGCATGTCAGTATTATCACAGTCACAAACAACTTCTGTCAACAACTCAATAGGCAACGATTTCCAAGATGTAAAATGTTGGCATGAGACACTTATAGGAGACGTGGGAATTACCTAAACAACCAATCGTGCTACTGAAGGCCGTGTTGATTTATGAGCCCTATTATCAATATGACAAACACTTCAAAGTCCGCTATGTTTATTGCTTGTGATTGTCGGTGAAGGCAAAAGGAGCTTCACACTTGATTTGTTGGAGAGTCTTGATGTATTAAAGTAGAATGGTGCAATATTCTCTTGTAATACATTGAGTTAAATCCTCAAAGAATTACATTATCAAATTATATTTTGTGTTTAGCTAAGAAAGTTTAGACATTCAAACTTGGAGTGTATTTATACCTTATCACAACCATTGCATAAAGACAAGGATCAACCATTAGATGACACAAAAGTCAACCTTAAATCTCCATGAGTCATGAAAACAATCTTAAATTATCTGTAATATGAAGAATTTCATCAGGCTGTGTGAAAGGCTGACAGTGCAGTCTCAACAATGGCTGTTTTTGTAGATGTGTTGGTTGAGGCGGCTGCCCATGAGAAAAATAACCTTAGCTCTGCTCGACAGGATGGCCGCCAAAAGACCATCCATCCAAGTCTATTTGCTCCATCTTAGAATTGCAGTCACAGCGCACAATGACAAAGGACTGTATCATGATGTAACATACACCGTCAGAGAGGCGCTCTTATAAATGTTATTATAGTGGTGAGAACCAACCATAGCTAAGGTTTAAAGGCAGTTTATTTCCCGCATTAGGATAACTATTGACATTAAAAGGCAGCTTGTGGATCTTACAGTGTGGTTGTTATAGTAAATTGATGAGACTACTATCTTGAATCCACATTTAAAAGCTTTTTTTTTTTTTTATTACTGAAGGGGAATAAAATGAGGTCAAAGATGTGAGCCCTGCAGTGGCATAATTAAACCGTGTCACATCCTCTGCATATTTAACTAGCATGGAGGTGAATGCGCAATTGCGACAACTGCCATAAACATGCACATAGACACATTCAGACACACACACACACACATGCACGCACACAGACACACACACACACACACACAGAAATTAGTGAGTAAAATATTTAAGCAATTAAATTACTGACATCTAATGTCTAGAGGTGTCTTTCACACATGCTTGCAGTCCAAAAATTGGCCTCACAATTTTAGTGAATTATCCGGAGGAAGGTAAGACCATACATATAAAGTTCTGCAAGTTCTACCAGTTTTTTGTTTGTTTGGTAATGTTTTTGTTACTTGTTTCCTTAATATCATGAAGCCCATGCTGCAGGGAGGCAGCCAGGCCTGAAGGTATGACAGCAGCGCATTTGGATGAGCACCTTGAGCTGCCAAGCTGTCAGCATGATGTCTGAATTACAGCACACACACACACACACACACACACACACACACACACACACACACACACACACACACACACACACACACACACACACACACACACACACACACACACACACACACACACACACACACACGTGTGTGCGTGGCAGTCAAACCTGTATTTAATGTCAACTTACTGTACTCTACAGACATAAGCTTTTATGAAATCATCATGGCAACACAGATGAGAAAAACACTTTTCTAGCAATTTAGGATTAGAATTATTGTTACAAATGTGCGTTGGCACCTCAGGATAAATGTTTGCAATATTTTATGTTTTTTTGTGAAATATTCCGACAAGTAAATAATATATGATACCATATGAAATCCCCTCATCATCTTGGTAACCTGGTTTTAAACTGACATAGGATTTAATTCATCCATTTTATTTAATGACATCATGTAGTGCTTTCTTCGTTGAGATGATTCAATTCATTGGAGATCAGTTTATCCTAATGGTATATATATATTGTGGGTTGGCTGGAAGGGGGAGCTGATCGGAGTTGGTCTTCATTATCCTAGAAGGTAAGTGTCCAGGAGTAAATAAAAAGTTTCACTATTTGTTTTATCCACATCTGGAGTAAACTTGCGTGTGGTGTTAAAAGCTGGATACTGTCTCAAAAAAATTTGTCAAAATCTGCTTTTGAATCTGGTCTTGGCTTCAAAAGTTGGAAGCCATCGTCTGCTGTTTACCTCATCTGGCATCTCGACCTTTCAAAACAGGACACCCTCTCTCGAGGAAGGCCTTACGAGTTTGATCAAATCAGGAGTGTGTTCCCAATCCTGCTATTTCAACAGCGGTAAATCAGCATGCACAGAACAATCAAATAACTTCACTGTTTGACATCAACCATCTTAACTCCCACAGATGATATTTCCCAAGACATTTGTGTGGGCAAGAACTCCCGTCTTTTTCAGAGGGAGTAAATGGGATATACAGCATTTATAAATGACATCAATAATGTGCTTCACTAAATATCCACATGTGCTTTTGTCTAGAATTACAGCTCTTTCCAGGAGTAGCTGTGCTATTGGGTTTGCAAGATAAAAAATTTGGCTCCCATCATGGTTTCAATTCAAAATTCATAATGTCCAATGCCATTCACAAATTATCCTATCAGTCCAGTATGATCTGGATGAAAAAGGAGGCCGCATACCCAAAGGCCTCTTGTGGTAATTCTGTAGATAGAAAATTCAGGTACATTAGCAAGAATAACCCCGAACAGGATAAATAGTTGAGAGGATAGATGGACTAACACCAAAGTATATGGAAAACAGAAGACAGTAAAATGCAAAAGATGGATTGATGGAATCAAATTGTGGATTTAGCAATTTGCGGAAGGTCACTGCTTTAGTTTGATGTGATTAAAAGAAGAATAAATTCACCCAATGTTGTCTCCAGGAGTATACTGTAGGCCTTACCGACGTGTTACTGAGGCTTTTGGATTCGCTCATGCTCCCTTCAAACAGCTAAAAGATAATACCTTGATTGGTTTGTGATCTTAACAGACCGGTACACAATTAGGATTGACGTGCAACCTCTCCCAACCGCCGCTGGGTGCTATAGGGCGATTCTGTGGATCCCGGACCGTGTCGGAGCTCTGCAGGCAGACTCATCCCTGCCATGCTGAGTTTGCAATGTGTGTTTTGTTTTTAATGTGTTAAATAAATGTGTTAAATAAATGTGTTACAAATGTGCGTGTTCGAGAATAACATTGGAACTTCCTGTGGCTGCCAGCACGAATATAGTTGTGATGCAAAATGGTTAAAGTATGAGTAAAAGCTTTTAGTGCACCATCTTCCATGTCTAGTAGGGAACTGCTTTCACACAGCATGAGTAAAGGAGTAAGATGAACATAATGATGCTGTAATCCACACACTCACTATTATCAGGTTCCCCAGCTGCAACAAAACACACAAACACATGTACACATATGCACACAAACACACTCACAGTCACAACACTATCTGCTTGGACTCCCACTGACTCCTCTGGGCTTGATCGGCTGCACTCCCCAACATCCGATAACATTACCACACTCTTAGTATTCATCTCCCTCTCACTGTTTTTCCTGCTTTTTTCTTATCCTTTATTCCTTTCTTTGTTTTGTTTTTTCTTTCTGTCTCTTGGTTGTGAGGTGGACAAACATACTGATGGCAGAATTACCATGGAGATGCTCTCAGCCAAGTCAAGAGCCCAACAGAAGTATTAGCCTGATAGGATCTGTTGTAGTCCATCACACACTGACAGATACACACATATTGGCACTTACATGTCGGTTGCTTGGACAAACACACGCACACACACTCACAAAAGACACACAAATGTGTTCTTACACATATACAGTGAGTGTTGATTGTTCTCCTCTTATCTGATGTTTCAGCGAATGGTTTATTTCCATTCTCTAACCAGGGGATTGTCTCCTGAATACTTGCAGGGAGAAAACTCATTCCGATGATCTGGGTCAGATAGAGGCACTTCCTTCGGCCACTGACAATTCTGGCTCAAAAAAGATGGCTGAAATCTAAAAGGGGGGAAGGGACAAGGGAGAGAGAGACTGTTTTGAGACAAGATACATCACAAATGTTAAAACACGGGATTTGTTATCCACCCAGCGGTCTTTCAGGCTGATAAATACGTTGCTCTCTGTGCATCCCTAGAATGAATATTCACAATCTAAACCCTTTATCTTCTCAGCTCCATCAAACATGTTAAGCTCTGTGCTCATAGAGACCCATTCCTCCTTCTGCCAGGGGCCGGGCTAAAAATTGCTCCGCACCCGTCGTAAATCCATGGAACACCACTTGGAAGAAAATGGTTTCTGTTTTCTCCAGTAGCTCTTTGGTTTTTGGGGGAAATTGGTTTGCAAACAAAGACATACATCAAAAATATCTAGTTATTCCAGCTCTGACGAACTGCTGTTTCTTTCTATTTATTATATCCCCCTGTGTGGGTAAGAAGCACCATCAACTACAATACAAGGAAACACAATTGAAAAGCAAAGCCAAATAATTTTATGAAACCACACGAACGATGCATCGCAAACAAATAAGCAACTCAATTCATGCTGGACCGAAAAGTCATTTCTCCCTTCTGTCATTTGAAACTCACAATAAATAAATAAATAAATAAAATAAAATGAAATTTTTGGTACGCTGCTGTTTTGATTGTTTGTTGTTGTTTTTTTTTTTTTTGAAAAGCAGTATTGTCCTTTTCTGAATTTTGCTATATCAATCTGCCAAACAGTTTACATATTTCCATTGTTATGCCAGAGGAAATAAAGAAGAGCAAATATTTATGGAATCTGCACTATTTCCTCAGACAGACAGACTGAGAAAATATTATATGGAAACGCGGGAGATTTCAACTGTTATCTGACTTTGACAAAAGATGACACTCAAATCAAATCAAGGCATCTTAGTTCAAAATGTGACAAGGCAGAGTGACTTACTGTTTACCTCAATATCAGTCATGTCACAAGTGGATCTTAAATAAACCAAAGTGTGTTGATGGGACACAAGTAAACAACTGGAAGCTCCTTCTCTGTTCTGTACAATCAGGATGTATTCTGCCCGATCTTGCTCCTGCTATCAATCCTTACATGCCATAGCACCACTGTAGATTTAATGCTGTAATATAACACATATGTGATGCTATCACGGTGGCTCATATCAGCCTACAAAATCAATAGCGGTTAGGACTCAATCTATAAAATCCTCCCATTACCAGACAATCTGTACTGACAATCAACACCCACCATCAGGATATCTCCTCCGGCTGTCAAATGAGCAAATCTGTTGTAATTTGGCCCTGAAATCCTCGAGGGTGTCCTCAGATATACTGATTCCATCTACAGTATCATATCAACTTTAGTAAGATATTGGAAACAGGTAAAAATTGAGATGCGGGGTATAGATGGAGCATAAAAGGTCAAGTCAATAGTAGAATGGAGTTTGTTGAATTATTTTTTTAGTGTAGTATTATTAAAAAATGTATCACAACAGTTAAATCGCTGGATATACGTCAATAAATTCTACCATCTGTGAAGATATTTTGGATTAACAAAGACTGGGACCAATTATTTGTATCAGTTGATTCAATTATAGGAACTGGCTTCTCATTTGGGGCTGGGAGCAAGAAACAGTCTGGGATGTATCTTGGTAAATTTACAAGGTAAGCAGTGCTAGGAGGTTTTGTTGCTTTTTACAGATGTTTCACCTTTTTCACTCTGTCCTATTCTGCCTGATATCTACAACTTCATTTTTAGCGTTGCACACAAGAGAGATGTTGATTGTCTTGTCTTGTTTGTGTCGTCTCATCTCGTGTTATCTCATCCAGAATGCAATAACTATTATCCTTATAATTCCAAAAAAACAACAACCTTGTAGCTGTTTCTTGGTAATAAAACTGATAAGACTGAATTAGAAATCAGCTATTCCAAGTATTGTGTTCCTGCTGTTCACCACTGTCAGAATTGTTAATTTGAAACGATCTGCTTCTCCGTTTACTTTGGCTCATCCCGCTTGACATTTTCCACTCAGAACTCATTTTGTATTTTTAAATTCACACAGCGGATAAAGGTAGGCTTTTCAACACCAACAAACTCATATTCTACTGACAGGTGACTTAAAAAAAAACTTTCTAATTTGTTTGCTGTAATAGAAAAACTCTTAAATAAAAAGCATGAAAAGATAGCCAGGCAGAAAGGCTGCAGGAGACTGGAATAAAGATATAGAGTGAGAGATAGAGTCAGCACATGTCTGTATTAAATTGATGTACTTTATGATGCTAAATGGACTAAGGAGACTGTCAGTCTCCAGCAGGCCGTTTGATGGAAATGACACTCTGGTTTTATTGAAGTCCTAAAAGAGTTTTGTCTCCTAAATCATTCATCGTGGAAGCTGCTTTAAAACTTTGGGGATAGCTGCCTGACTTTTATTATGGATTTATGTCTTTTGAGAGATTAAATGTGTCTTCACGTGAGTGTATGAACACACACAGGTAGAGGTGTGTCCTCCAGGTTGCTGGCGTGAGATTTCCTGACCTGTAGTTTCAAATAGGAACACATTAAAATTGTTGTTTTATCTGACATGCATATGCATGATTTCCATGTTGTTTTCTTTAGCCTGGTTCTCTTTCATGTCAACATTTGAATATATTTTTGAAAGTTCTGTCTTGAAATCCAGCATAACCTTGCTTTGAAGTGAGGTGTAAGGGGCTTGAACACCTAAAACTCTATTGAGAATGAAATATTTTTCTTTTCAGCAGTTCCCGTTTTGTCAATATGTATCCACCTTGTTCTTACTGAGTTCCCTCTTCCTCTTTCTTTTTGTATGTGCACCTTCTTCCATCCTAATCTTTCCATTGTCCACTGATAATTTTGCACAACAAACATTTTATAAAGCTTAAAATATGACGGAAAATCGAATAACATTAAAAGCAAAGATGGTGATGGGAGGAATCCAGATGGGTAACAGCATCTGAGTAGTAATGTGATCTAAGCAGTAGTATTTATTTTATAATAAGAGGCAGGAAGATGGAAGAAAAGACATATCGATTTCTGTTATTGTCCCTATTGAATATTGGCCAACTCTTGGCAATTAAATCATGCAACATCAATACTTTAATATTACCTGGACTTGCAATAACAGTTTCGCTTCCATCTACGGAGGATATATGGATATATGGTCTTTTCACGTTTTCCTATGTTTTTACTTCGTTTAAAATCCAATGTAATGTCTCACAAACTCGTGGAACATTTACTAGTGAATGCAATAAAAAGGCTTAAACGTACCTTACACAGATTGAGAAATAATTTATGGATTGCATTTCGGTAATTGTCATCTTGCATGCATTATCAGGACATCTGCTTATTTGTTCTTTCATCATAAAAATCACATGGTGAAACAATTGATAGTAAGAATTGATATATAAAGTTATTCAATGCATTTCGCCTCCATGAAGAAAGATTGACAGTGGCTTCAAACAGACCAGGTATTCCTTCGTGCAAAGACTTGAGATGGTGGATTTTGGAGAACACGTACGTCTGATCTCATAAACATTGCATCATCTGTCAGATTCAGAATGTCAGTAATATAAAACACAGTCAAACCCCCTGGAGACGATCTGTGATGTCAGACTAATGGTCGTGTAACCAGTCTTCAGAATGTGCAAATGTGTACAATCTGTATCTTCACTACTCCATCGCCATAAAAAATATATTTCAGTCATTAAATCAGGTTTGGTTAGCAAAAACAGCACAACTGGAGCATGCAAGGATGGAATGAGTGACACTAGCACACAGCTAGAGTCAAAGAACATTCAAACCATGTTAGCATTTCACATGAAGATCTGTGACATTTTTAATGTGAATCAACATGCGATAGGATCCCTAGATTGCTGAATGACTGGCATCTGGCACAATAAATGATAGCATAACTGGGCCTGTGGAAAACACTTGCAAATTCAATTCAAAAAGCAATTCTGTTCTTATTGGAGTAGGCTTGTGTGTTTGTTCGTCTGGCGAGTGGAAGCCATATGTCAAGCAGTTAAGTTTTAAGGGGACAATATACTCAGTGCCGGATTTTATTTGACAGTTTGTTTTCACATATCACATCTGTCATGTTCTGGACAAAACAAATGAATAATACAGATGCTGCCTTAGAAAGCAACCATCCAAAATATTGGAATCAGCAGAAAACACATGGCAATATGCAAGCATAATTAAAGTTCAATGACAGGTGGTGCTTCTGCAGAGTTCAACAGCATGTTTCAGGGAAATTATCCCAAGTTACAGCTTGTATTATCTATTATCACTTAAATGCATACTTACACACATCCAAACCCAGACATGAATGTTCTAATGAAATGCATACATTACATGGCAGCTACAAATAGTAAATCTGCATGAATGCTTGCATTTGTGTATGAGGAATGGGATCTCATCCGTGGAGGTTTCATGAGGTTTTTGTGCACGTAAAGAAAAACATTCCCTTGAGGGCAGCCAAACTAGTCAGCTTCAAGGCTTGACTCATTTCCAGCAAGCTAGGTTCTGTGACATAAAAAATCATTTCAGGAGAGAAACGGCAATTCTCATTTAAGTATCATTTCTCTTTATTCACTGAGTGCTGTTTGCACACACATTGCTTTCCCAGACTGTGCCATGCGGCGCATATGTTTGTCCATTTGTCTGTGTATATGTGCGCTCTGGCAAAGCAGCACTGTTAGCACAGCTGTCCAATCCAAAGAGACACACACATGAGGCAGGACACAGGTGCCACATCCACTGCAAGCCGCATCCATAATTATCAGATTGTGTTTACCTCATTGGCAGTGAACGTCATGTGTCTATCTGCTTGTCTGCACGCTTTTATCTTTTGGTGTATATATGTGGTAGTCTCTGTATGATAAAGGGATCAGTGAGCTTAACGTTGGAATCAGAAATGGGGTAAATATTGGAGTAGGGAAAAAGTAGTGATAAGAAATATAATAAAGTGTTGAACATGTACAAAACGCGATGGCTCGAGACATGGATAACGGAGAATGTAATTTAAGGTAACACCATTAGCTTAAAATTTGACCAACCTGATGCACTGACAGTTTCTAAAGAGTTGATTCGTGTCCCTTCATAGCTACCAATGCCAGGGACATTTATTACTAGTGTTCTACTGACTTTATCTCCTAAGAGCAGGGAGCTGAGGTTTGTCATAGGACCACAGTCCATGGGGCAGATTGTGTTCCATCTTGTTATCTTTATTATATACCAATATCCTTGTAATAGCTATAATCTGTCTCCAGAGAAATAAGAAATAAGAATAAGAAAATGTTACATGTTCTATCAAAGCCCAAAACAGAAGCTTACAGTAATTGTTAAATGATCAGACATAACTAACTAGTACATCCCAAAATCACAAAGGATGATTTTGTTGGGAGCCTGTTTTTCTTCTTGCTTGCTTTGGGTTCCCCTTCTCTTTTCTGTTTCCTTCCTGCAGCTGTTGTGTGTGTGTCTAACAAGGAGGTATGGTGCATCTCAGGCTGGCAATTCATGAGACACACCTGTGTTCAGTAAATCATGCATTCATTTTCCTGTCACTTCGTCTGCTTTTGCAGGTCAGGGGGGTCGCTTGAAACTGCCCCAGCTGACTTCAGTAAATCAAATCCTACATAAAGGCTGGTCATTCCTCCACTTCTCCGCCAGATAATTCCGTCATGTTAGGTAGTGTTGATCACTTTTTGTGACTTGATTTCTTGTGTTTATTTTATTTATTTATTCAGTTTATTTTCTTCTTTCCAGACATGTTATTACAACAGATTTTACTTTCATCAGTGTTGAGACATCAGCAACATCATCCGAAAAGAAGGGTTGACTGGTAGAAGCCATTGCCTTGTAAGGTTTCCGTCCCCTAAATCAACAACATCTCTCTCATCACAGCACATTGTCAACCAATACATACTTTGCATGTTACAAATCAATTTCAATTATTTTATTCTGGTACATTGTTGTTTTGATCCGTCCATTTAGTCCAATAGGCGTGCGTCTTTGCAGAGTCCGAATTTTGTTAATGTTCATTTTTTTTATTTCTTTCAAGGGTTGTTTCTGGTCAAATTTATTATTAATCGCCGTTGGAAAGACTTTCTGTGCCTTCCACACTCCTAATCACTGGCGTCAGCATCATGGTTTCTGGCCTTCACATCCAAACGTTTTCCCCATTTCTTCAGCTTTTGGGTGATATCCTCCTTGAGCCGAGCATTGGACTCCTCATGCCGGTCACTCATCCTGGCTATGGCTTCATTCAGCATGATGGCCATAGCCTCCTTATACACCCTGGCTGTTGCCTCTGCTGCTCGGTCGGTATCCTCTTGTGCTTTGGTCTGTTGTAATCCCATTTTTCTCAGCTTGCGGTGCAGCATGAAAACACCAAAACCCAGTGCTGTTATCCTGATTGTCATGGTGGCGAAGATGTACACATCCTCGATGTCCTCCACATCCAGTGGGGCTAGACACATAGTTTTGAAAGTATCCCAGCTTTCCAGCAAAAAAGTCCCATCTGGACAATGGCGCTCACCAGTTCCTACAGGTCTGGTGGAAAAAATTCTGTCGATCGCGTTAAGTGACCAGCTCAGCAGATTCACCTTGGTTAGCAGACTTCGTATGATGATCGCATATACTGTATATACTGTATATACTGTATATACTGTATATATATATATATATATATATATATATATATATATATATATATATATATATATATATATATATATATATATATATATATATATATATACATGATGTGTTCTTCGTAGCTAAGTATTTTTGATTCGTTTGACCCTGGTGTGTTTTTGTTTCCTTTGTTGGCAGATTTCCTGGTTGTCTCTCAACTGCCTGAGGTCTATCCAGCACTTCAGAGTTTGTTCATTCCTTGTGTCAGATCCTCACCTTGTTTGAGGTTCTTTAGCCTGATCAGCTGCAACCTGTTCTTGTGTTTGTTTACTTGTTTTACCATCTGAGCAAAAAAACTAGATTTTTGCTTCTATTGTCAGTTTCTGCTTTTTGGGTTTCAGGTATCTTGCCAGTTACTTGCAACAGCTTTAGCTTTACGTATCCCTGGGTGATGATCTATTTTATATACTGACCTGTTTCTGCTGTTTAGCTAACTAGTATTCACACTAATGGATGGACAAAGTAATCTAAACACAAGCAAATGAAAATCAAAAAGCTACAAATTAAAAATTTCAAGAGCAGTGTTTTTAATTTACTTCCGAGCTGAATTAGTCTGTATGAGTTACAGGTACTGAAAGTGTGACTAATAAACTGGCTCAGGAGCTTCCATTTCATCACAGAAACCCCCAACTTACTCGACCCTGTTGCCATTGTGAGTCACCAAAAGGCTTACCTTGAATCAATTTTTGCACATCCATTAAACTTGGGAGTATCCTTTTTCCTGCCGGTACACTGAGTATGGTGAATTAGCTTTGGCAGGTATTCAACTCATCATGGCTGCAGACAGTCACACTTTTCCTTCCACAGCTACAATTGGCTGCTCATTCAACTGCCCTACGTTCCAATGCTGAATTCGCCTCTCCTCACCAAAAGGTATCACAGCAGAATGAACTGTAGGGAATTGAGTCCAGCGATTGCGAGACAGAATTAGAAGAGCAGCATGTGTGTTAAGGGATGGATTGTGTGTTTTATTTACACATGTAACCTCCTTCCAACCACCTGCCAACCAAACCCTGCTGAGACAAGTGGAAATTTAAACTGAGTCTTTCGGAATTCAAAAAACGATTCTTCTGCCTTGTACCCCAATCCTCACCTGCCCCTGTTGTAGTTAACAAGGCAATTGACTGGGTGATATGAGGACCCATTCTGGCATTTCCTAATGTTAAACACCAGAGTAATCAACAAGCTGCCTGCCTTCCTGTCCGAGTCCCTCACCCCCCTCCCTCGATTCCACACCGCTTTCTTGCTTCCTCTGCTAGTGTTCATTTAACACATTCATATTGGATTTCCTAATGCCCTGAGCAAACCAAGTGGGTTCTGTTGTTCGCATTACCACCACGTTTGTTACAGACAAGCCCAATTTATGTGTGTGTGCCTGTGTCCCATGCCCGTGTAAAAAAAGAGAAAGGAAATGTGATCGTGAGGGCAGATTGGTGCGTCCATGCTGGAGTGTCCTTGCCGTTGCATTACACGGACGATTTCAATCAAACAAGTGTCAGAGGAATTAAATTGAAATCAGAGTACATTACCTTCAGTCGCGATAAAAACGAGGACTTTTTATTGTATTATATATGGGATTACCAGAGGCATATAGGTCAAAGAGTCAGGAGGATGGAGGGTGAAAATAACATTAACATAGCATCACATCCATAAGTAAGGTTGAGAGATTTCAGGAGGCTGGGGGGAAGAGGAAAATATTCAAATGAAAGTGTGTTTGTGTTTGGTCCATGTAGAATATTTATGATCTATATTTGTCCCCCTAAAAAAGTTGGAAAAGTTTCCTTTGTGTCCTCCATAAAGATGACTCCTTACTTCACAGTGATTCATGTTTATCAGACAAGAGTTTGTTTATCCACACTAATTACTGACAGTCAGGATTTGGGGTTTTTTATTCCCTGACTGCCAAACTGTCAGCCCCCCTCTGACATTTGACGTCTACAGAAATGAGGTATCAAGAATCTTCATAAATAAATTTGCTGTGAGCGAGTGAAGTCCTCCATGTAAAATGTTCTCTCTTTTGATGGTTTGCAGATTAGACCATGAGTATGTTAGTAATGAGTGAGATTACACACAGCCGTCACTAAAAGGATTATGGTTTGATACAGCTCAATTTGCCTCAGCTCCACTCCTCTTCTTCTGTCTCCCATCTTTTCCTTTCCTCTCTTCTTTCCTCTTTGGCCTCTGTCTGTTTGCCATGACTGTGCTTTCCAGTGTTAAACATGCATATGATTTTTTTTTTTAAATTATGGATTATCAGCTTCCAGAAATATGCAAACAATACATGCATACATGACCATAACAAACTTAATGTAAGCACGGACTTAATCTTCTTCTTCTTCACAGCGAATTAATTGCCTCCATCTAACCCTGTCTTCTGCATCCTCTTCTCTCGCACCAACTACCTTCATGTCCTCTTACACTACATCCATAAACCTCCTCTTTGGTCTTCCTTTAGGCCTCCTGCCTGGCAGTTCAGAACTCAGCATCCTTCTACCAATAAATTCACTATCTCTCCTCTGGACATGTCCAAACCATCTCAATCTTTATCTCCTAAACCTCTAACATGTGCTGTCCCTCTGATGTACTCATTCCTGATCCTATCCTTCCTGGTCACTCCCAGAGAGAACCTCAGCATCTTCATCTCTGCTACCTCCAGCTCTGTCTCCTGTCTTTTCCTCAGTGACACTGTCTCTAGACCAAACAACATCGCTGGTCTCACCAGTTTTATACACCGTTCCTTTCATTTTAGCTGAAACTCTTCTATTGCACATCACACCCGAGAATTTTCTCGACCCGTTCCATCCTGCCAGTATACGCTTCGTCACTTCTTTTCCATACTCACCATTGCTCTGGGTTGTTGACCCTAAGTACTTAAATCCTCCACCTTCTTGATCTCTTCTCCCTGTAACCTCACTCTTCCACTTGGGTCCCTCTCATTCACACACATGTACTCTATCGTACTGCGGCTAACCTGCATTCCTCTCCTTTCCAGGACAAACCTCCACCTGTCTAGCTTCTCCTCCACCTGTTCCCTGCTCTCACTACAGATCACAATGTCATCTGCAAACATCATAGTCCATGGAGATTCCTGTCTAACCTCGTCTGTCAGCCTGTCCATCACCATACCAAATTTGATTTTCATATTTGATATGGCAAAATTTTTACAGTCTGATGCCATTCCTGACACAACCCTCTGTATTTATCCAGGCTTGGGACCGGCACACTAAGATACTGGCTTGTGCCCTCTTGCGGCCACAGCATGATCTTAATGATGGACTATAAAAAATATGCTAATGCAAAAGAAAGGGGTAAGGTAAGAACTTTAAAATACCCTATTTAGACAGCTTAATTACTCCGGGCAGGTCATGACTTTGTATTGTACTGATTAACCTTATTAAAAGAAAATAATTAAGAGACACAAGTTAAAAAAGAAAGAAGACAGTTTCATGCCTTATGTGTAGCTGAGAAACAGTGAGAGGCACCAACTTTGACTATTCGGCAAAAAAAAAAAAAAGAAGTATAGACATGAAAGGTGGGTGAAACAAAGACAGAATGATAGCGACTGTGAAGTTTGAGTAAAAAAAGCTGAGAGACTGGGAATAGAAACTGTACGTGAAGCTTTCTGCTGTTTCAAAAATCGGGGATGCCCATTTTTGCTTCCTTCCCGTCTCTTCTTTTGTCATTGCATACTTTTAGTCCTCCAGCTATTTTTGTTTGTAGTGCCAATCTTTCTTTTCTTATTCACATCTTTTCCTGTTGCCCCTCTCTGTGTGTTGGGGGTTACTTCATTTGTTAAAGGAATAATCAGCCACACTGCAACTTTAAATTTTATTCCATTTCTTTTTCATTGCGTTTTTGAGCACCTTCTCACAAGTATGGCTTCTATCATAAGCTTAATTTACCAGGGCTAGTAAGTGAGGCTGGATGGGAGTGAAGCAGGATAAGTTTAACTCAGTAATCTTAAACATTAATGAACTGTTTAAATGAAGTATTCATGCTCAGTGAGGCCTTGACCTAGTGTACATGCAAAATAACCAGAAACTAAAAGGTCACTTAAAATGTTACCAATGACTGATTGGACAGCATGCAGATTTTATCCTGCAAAGCAGAATCAATCATAAAGCTCAAGGATTTTAGCAGCTGTACCTTTTTTCTTTTTCGATTTCCAAGATGTAGATTTTCCTGTCTTAAGCAGCTGCTGAGAGGATAGTGAAAGGTAGGCAATTGTCAATGCTTTAGCAACTTTAAATATCTGTGCTACCCACCAGTCATGAAAGAAGAAGCCCTTTGGGTGAGACATGAAACATTCCAACTCGAAACAGAAGTCCAGCTGCTTCAGATTCAAACTTTAAACAATGCTGCTGAACAAGCATGACTCTATCATGACATTTTTAATGTAGACAAGGGGTGAGAAGAAAAAAAACAGTGTATATTTAACATTATTTATATGTATATAGGAATAGATATGAAGAGTTAATGGACATACTGGCCAAAATGAGGAAAAATATGGATCAATAGTGCCTGGACTGGTTTTCCGCCCATACCATATTGTTTCTAGAAGATGCCTGGACAAACCAGGATGCATAGACTTTGCCTTATGCATTGAAAAGACAACATGTTTGAATGGGTTCTGGAAAAAAAAAGATGACTGCTGTCAAACTGAAATACTTCTTTCACACTTTCTAATTGTTTTTTTCTTTTATGAGTACATAATGGATGGAGAGTTTTGGAATGGATTATTTGCCATATTTGGATGGAAAATGTAAAAAAAAAAAAGAATTGACACAGAGGAAAAGTGAGAAAAAAGAGATTCCTCTGGGCAAGTTAAACGTACAAAGATGCCAGCAGAGGTTAAGGAAGATGAGAAATGAGGAGCTATGTTTGGAAGAGAGGAAGAACAAAGGCACTGAATAGGCAAACACACAGACGAGGGAAAAGAAAGCCAGGTCCCGAAATCCCTCCAGGCCACTGTCTGAAGGCTAAATGTGTACCTCATAAATGGAAGTGTGAAACAGTCCCTCCCTCTCCCCGTCAAGCTTTCCGTTCCTCTTCCTCTTTCTCTACACAGCCGCTGTGTCTGTACTTTTATTCCTCCCTCCCTGAGCAGAGTGTCATGCAGAGACGATGCAGGAGAGACTGTTCTGCATGTGCTATGATAACACGGTGGAAGGATTCCCTCGGGACAGATTTGCACTGTGTGGGAGATTTGGCTGGTCGCTGGATAACATTACCAGATAAGACAAAAAAAAAATGACAGCAGAGGGAAGGCATGGAGAATAATAAATGGCATAAGAGGACCTAAATAAGGATAAATCTCTGGAATACAATTGTAAATAGACAGCGATGGTCAAATAGACACTAAAGTGCAGAAGAGACAGAGGCTAAGTCATCCAACAAATAAAGTATTTGAACCTGGGTCTAAACACATATTGTATGTTAACAGGTGTTTCCCTGGGTATGCCTTCTTTTTAAAACAGGAAATCTGTCTAGTAGGGGTGAAAACTTCATCCTCCTGGCTCTGCAGCACAGACAGCATGCTAATCTTAAAATGGATTTAAGGCCAAACTTTAAGAGTTGCTGCAGTGCAGAGGTGTTGGTGGTGGTGTGGACAGATGCACCCCCCCCCTTCCAGATCCTTTTCCAAGTCTTTTAAAATAGTCCTCCCAAGAAGGGAGAGCTGGTCACTTACCAGCTGGTCCTCCATCAGGGAATGTCAGCACACCCAAGGCCGGAGAAGGTATCTTGCCATCTTTGCATCTTCTGGCATAATCTGGTTTGGGGATAGGATTGAGTAGCACCATAGATTACCTATTTTTTTCACTGAGATCTATCAGCTGATAAATTTCATTATTACACTGTCGCCAGAGAAATATGGCTATTTGAGAATGCTACAGGGTGCAATAACAACAACCAGCCGGGATGTGTTGTTCCTTCAAATGACTGCTGAACATGATAGATGATATCCCATCATCTTTTGTTGTCTTCTATTTGAATATATATCTCTAGATGGTGTGGGGGACGTAAGTAAAGCACACCTGGGACAATTCCATCAGGTATACCGACAACCATTTATTTAAAAGATAGATTACAGCTTGATTTGGAAAGTATAATTAATACATACTCTTCCCACAACCACAATGGAGAAGCGAGGATATTACAATGAATCTGTCCCTGTCCTAGCAGCTGGGGGGGGGGGGGGGGGTTAATATGAATTGCATGAAAGTTTATCTCAACTGTTTCAAAGTGGAGAGCACAAGAGGGAAAGTTAGAAAGTTATTTTAAGTATAATTAAGAGAATAGGTGTTTCTTTCTTTCTTTCTTTCTTTTTTTTTACAAAGACAGGACAGAGGGATTTTGCCTCAGGCTCTGACAGGCATGTCTTAGAAGAGATGCTGTGAATGAAAATTACAAGGAAGGCATGAATCTATGAAGTTCACAGTGCCAGGGGAGGGGGGGGGGGGGTCATAAGTAAGCTGGAGAAGTGACTGTAAATCTTCACAGAAGATGACAGGAAATATTCAAAATGGGCTTTGATGTGTAGTACACACATTTTGAATAACAATGATCATCAGTCACTATGGATGCAGTTATTCCACATACTTTCATATATTTATTAAACTTTGAATATATAGATTTTCTTTCCTTTTATGTATCTCATCTGGAGACATTGAGTGATCTCGACATAGTTTTGATTTTTTCTGTACAGTTTTTTAACACAGCAATTCCATAATTCAACCTTGAAATAACTTTTTGTCATTTCAAAACTGATTTTCTCCAATGCAATATTTTGTCCTGTCAACTTGAATCACAAATTTAACATACGGATTTAGCTGCAGATTTGCTTACTCTGCTCTGCTGCTAAAACAACTAAAAGACCTCTTGTGGAATCATTTGTCATTAATCATGCAATATTTCCACCCGAATAGTTCAATTTATCACTTCTTTCTGAATAGTATGACATGAAAACACACACTCACACACATAATATGGGTATAAAACAACAACGACCACATTGAGGAGAAAGCAGCCAACAACGCTCGCCAAACTCAATACATAAAGCTGGAAAGAAAGGTCAGTGCAGCTCCCTTCATCCACTTTATAGTACTGATGGGTAAATGTCAACTGCACCATTCAATCATCTCGCCAGCAATCATTTAGTGATCATTCATGTTTAACGCTTGGCAGAGGCAAAAGGAGAGGAGGAGGTAGAGAAACAAAGCAAAAGAGAGCGGGCATGTGAATTAAGTCAGGGATAGATGGAAGGATGTAGAGAGATGACAGACGGAGAGGGAGGAACAGTCTGCCACTGGTAGCTGAAGCGTGTATGTCTTTGACAGGAAACAATAAACCCAGATGGTAAGTCCTTCTTTGTTAGCTTTGATTGATATTTCAGAGTCAAGGCTGAGTAGATAACTATATCACCCACATTAGATTGTTAGCCATCACTTACCTTCTGGTTCATCCCTGAATGTTTGTTGGGAAAATGCGAGTGACCCTTTATTGTGCTAAATACTCTCGAATTAAGTTCTCACAAGGCTCTTGAAAGTCAAGTAGAAGGATTATGCATGAAGGAGCCATGTCTAAAGCCTTGAAACGATTCCCCGTTTAGTGTGATAAACTCCACATATAGGCCAGCCAATGTGTTCGTTTGATGGATGGCACATTCTTCACAGCCTTGAGGAGCGAGCAATTTGAATGAGTGCATCAGATGCTTTTATTTACCCAGCCAACACGGACCGTTTCACACCTCCTTGGGTTACGGATATCGAGTCACCATTCTGCACAGTTATTCTAACCTGTCTGCCTACATTTATCAGCAGGTCAGAGGCATTTTGTCGTTTCGGATACGAAGTGTTCGGTGATGCCAAACTTTGACCAAAAGGATCTTTCAAGTCTGGCATGACAATTTATCTGCTCTCAGAGAAATAGGCCACCATAATGCCACAGCCATATGTAATAATAATCTTTCCAACAGACTTTGAAGTCTAAAAAAACATGTTTTCACTCCCTGTTACAAATAAAAGCAGCACAATTCCAATACTTCCACCCCAACCCCCCTTTGACACTCCTATAAGGAGTCCTAGACACATTGACATCTAGGAGAGGAAGAATCAACACTATCAGTCATAATGAGTGGAAAGAAGATGCAAATTTGATGATAATACTTCAACCATAGCTATTTAATATATAAGTATTCAAGTTTATGATGATTCCAAAAAGAAAACAAATAACACAAGAGCATTACCGACACATATTTTACTTTGAAAAGAACTTCCGAAGCCTGTTTATTTTCTTATAAATCTTTTGTCTGCTCATAATGGAGATTAAGCGCTCATGCTGACTGCCCTATCATTCACTATGCTTATTGTAGGCTCATTATGGTGGAATTACCAATTTCAGCTCATTTAGGGAAAATGAGTTGTAATAACTCCGGCAAATCATAGGAGTCAGACTGTCTAAAGCAGAACTGATAAATAAATAATTCAGAAATAGAAGGCAGAAACAGTCAGAAATATACACACACGACTGCAATTTAATCATTGTGAGAGTCGATGGAAGATAAATATTTAATTCTAATTGTATTTCTGCAGGCATCCAGTATCAGAAGGTCAGATTGAGATTGGCACCGCTGTTCTGGTTGATCTCCTCCCATTTCAATGTTCACCTGTACCGGAAAGTTTCCATTTCTTCCGCTATGGAGTAACATAGCAAAACATCAGTGAGCAGACATAAATGTGAGTCCAGTTTACAGTATTGTACTGTAAGACATCAATACAGAAGGTTACTGAGCTGAGCATACAGCATTTTATTGTCAGTGTTCAGCTAATGGTGTAGAGTTGTGCAACAGCGATTACCAAATCCTGCATTTCCTGCTTTTAGTGTCCCTGTATCCTCCTCTCTCAGGCTGACCTATGTGGAGAGAGGTGAGGGTAAATCTAAGGAGTGTTCTCATTACGGTGATTTTGTGGTTTGGTTTGTGATTATTAGTTATGTACGGTTTGTATAAATTTAGTGTCTACAGCAGTGCTGTGCCACCAATGACCAAATTTTCCTAAATATCACACTTTTGTATGAGGTGTCCAGCTTTTCTCTATCACACATACAGCAGCCAGATAGCGCTGAGGCTGGAAACTAAAATCCAGGCTTTCCAGGCTGCCAATGAGTTTAGACAAATTAAAGATCAGAAAGATTACCGAGAAGACCCACGTCTAGGGCAAGTGTGTCTTGGACAAGATCAAGGATAAAAACATCAAGGAAATTCTGGAACTCTTTCAACAACAAAAAATGTAAGAGAAGTATGAAGAGTGTTATACCATACATACTTACTTACGATAGGCTTGCACACCCTGTGTTTTTGGAAAAATACATCATATTTCAAAAGGTCTGTGTCAGATCTCATTCATCCAAATCATTCATTATCCTAAGGTGTTTAATTCAATCCACTGGACTTCAGGAAAGTTCCTTGAAGATTTTGTTTCGCCTCTCATCCAAAAGGCTTCTTTGTTTCTGGTGCTAGTTGGTCTTGTCTCAGCTTCTAACCTCTATGAGGTGTGGTCAATGCTATTCATATTTCAACAACCAGTGTAAAAACCCGCCTGGCTCCTCAATGGTGGTCACTGGGAGTGTTAAACATTGTGGGCTATTACATTTTCAATATCATGGCTTATAACTTTAGAACTATGCAAACATGTAAAAAACAAAACAAAAGTTGATCGTCATTGTGTAGCATTTGTTCGTGGACATTGACATATTGAGGCCTGAAACATTCTGATGCAAGCACATTGAAAATATGAGTGATTTGCATTTTCAGATCAATAATTAATTCGCAAATGTAAAAATATAATTCTACTTTCACTAAAATAACTAATAAAATACCCAATAAAAATAACCTCAATTTCTTCTAAAGCACATCATCATTAAGCACATCTGGGATGGGTACCAGAGGGTGCTCAACTCAAGGCCTATGTGGATCAAAAAGCTTGGAATGTGAACTGGTAGTGGAGAAGTGTCACCTCACCCAATGAGCACTGCCTAGGTAACCCTGAGCAAGGCACTGTCCCACAAGTCACTCACTGGGCACACCACAAAGGACCTTCCTGCACCCTACCTCTCATTATCACATATATGCATGTGATTAATAACAAAGGGAGTGGAAAAATAATTTTCCCTACGGGGGATTAAAATGATGATTCTTCTTGTTCTAAAGACAAATGTTTATAGTTCAGCATTGTAGGAGCACTCGTTTTAATAAAAAGGACATAGTGGCTTGTTTTCTGGCTTCATTTGAGTTTTGACAAGACTTTGCTAATGAGTTATTGATCCAGGAAGTTTGAATCTGTGAATATGTCCAACATTAAAAGAAAGTCTGTGTGTGTGTGTGTGTGTGTGTGTGTGTGTGTGTGTGTGTGTGTGTGTGTGTGTGTGTGTGTGTGTGTGTGTGTGTGTGTGTGTGTGTTTGAGACTTTTTTTTTTCATTTTTGAGGGTAGTGGTGGTAGAGGTCTGCATGTTGGCGTCAAGTTTTTTTATTCGGTGGTGCCTCTGGTATATAATGATTCTAAAAAAAATAATCCTGCTAATAATCTCCATTTATAGTAAATGTATCAGTAATCAGTAGTGCTGTCAGGTGATTAAGAAGATTAATCTAATTAATTACAGGATTTGTAATTAATTAATCTAATTGGATTTTAATCTCATACCTGCTAAAGCCCCCCAAATAAAGAATTTGAATTCTGGGACATTACAAAATTGTAGTGCATGGCTAATCAATAGAATGCTCCAAGAAGAGAAGATTTGAAATCCACATTTTATTGGTTAAGTGTGCTTTATCAATGAAATTCAAAAGAAAAAAGGCCAAGCACATCAGCAAACCAACTAGGCCAGTTGCATTTCTCAAAAATGCAATACAAATACATTTAAATCAAATAGAATTCATAAATAGAATAAGGCTGAGTCTCAGATAGGCAAATAAGCAGACTCTCAATCAAAATGAATACTAAAGCTGACTCAATACAGCAATTCAAAATGAATAGTATAACATGAATAAGGCAACAGCAATAGCAAGATGCCAACAGGCTTTTCCTTTAAAAGGGTAAGCTAACGTTACAGGAACTGACAACAGACAACTCTATGTGTCCTTCGGTGATATGAAAATTCTCTTTTACAAAATTTACAAATCACTGCGTTTTTATTGATAGTCCCGTCTTTGTTCTTTTTATAAATACACTTTCTGCCCAAAGGTCCGATTGGGCTTGCCTCGCTCTCCTGTGTTACATCCATCTCTGTTTTCAGTCACCCTGCTTTTGACTAGTGGTGCAGGTAGGAAGTGATGTGCCACTGCAACCTGCGGGTCCATCAAAGGGCCAAATTTAAAATGCTTGCACATTGACTTGCCACTCACAATTAATTGCGTTAATTTTTATAGCGCATTAATTTGCAGCGTAATTAATTAATCTAATTAACGCGTTAAACTGACAGCCCTAGTAATCAGATTACATAGTTTTTCTTGTATTTTTGTCTCCTTTCTATAAAGGATCCTTAAGCCTGTGTATTAAATAATGTTGTCAGGACAATCCTTGCAAATACATTTGCACAGGTATGTAATGAAGGAATGTGCTTTCACATAAAACTTACACTCATAAAAATGAATACTTCAGGTTATTTTTCCATGTTTAAAAACACACACACACACACACACACACACACACACACACACACACACACACACACACACACACACAAAAAAGCTTAAGCATAAGCATCAAAATCTATTAGGGTGTCAGCATCAATGTTTCTATGGTAACATTCGCTGAACACCTAACCTGCCAGACCAAGATATTTTCGACAGTGGGGAGACTTGCACTTTGGACCACAGGCTGACCAATCATCTCTGAAGAAAATGTCATTATCATTCAGAGAAGATCTCAGTCTCACACACCAAACCTGAGAAGCGCACTCCTGTGTGGCCGAACCCCCTCCCATCTTCGTTCCTTTCAATTTTTCCCTTGTCTGAGACATTTCATTATACTTCTGTTCCCAATATCATTCTGCAGCTGCGACTGAAGCGCCAAGGCCATGTATTATATATTACTTATATGATATGACAATACACCTTTATTATATATCTAATTTTTTATTTGCTACCAAGTCTGTTTCACACCACCAGGGTTGCAGCTGAAGGAACAATAAAACTGTAAAACACCATAACAAGATATATTAATGCAATCCAGCCATCATTTAAACCCAGCAGGGTCACAAGGGGGCTGGAGCCAATCCCAGCTGACATTGTGCATTAGATGAGATGTACCTTGGACAGGTTGCCAGGTCATTCGATATACATTTTTAATCATATTCATATATACACATGCCCTGGTGATGGGCAGTGATGTGACAAGCCTGTAGCTTGTTTTTTATTTTTTTTCACTAAAGCTGTTTTTGGCAGCTGTGCTGCTTAAAGCCACAAGAATGTCTTTAATTTATTATTGTTTGAATAATATTATAGTACACACATACAGTATTTTGTGCAATTAGCTGCCTTGATGCCGGTAAATGTGTTTGTGTTCGTAATTCTCCCTCCTTGTGTGAATATCTTTGTAACTGAATTGAGAAACCCTGTCTTGACCCAACAAGTTGATCGCCAATTTTTTTTTCCCTTGTGATCGGAAGCATTGATTCGAAGCTCACTAATGAGACTGAGCTGTAAATTGTTTTTGAATAAATCACAACTCTAGCAAAGTCTGATGATCCCATATTTATTCTGGGCTTAAACTGACAATGCCCGGTTAATCCAGTTGAACTGCTACTGATGCAAATAATGGTGCACTTGCTCATCCCAGGAGTGTGTGCTATATTGGATACCTTAGATAACTCTGCTGTGATTTATGTGTTACTATGATAGGACTATTATGTCCAATATAAAGCCATCAACCCTCTGTGTATGATAAAGTGCATTAATCAATCGTCTGATAAACATCAATGAAGAGTATTAGCCTTTATGATTTCATTGTTTACCATACATAAATGGGAATATTTGCTCGTTTTGTGCTGATTTTGTTTTTAATATTAAGGTAGCAGATCAAGTGTGACTCTAATTGGTACATATATCATTATTAAACAACAAAAGACAAAGAGAAAGTGCATCCTTAATAAACCATTGTCCATTTATTTATTATATCCATCATTACTTGGTGTTTACAAGCTATTTATTGTCTTAAAGTGGGGTAATCAAACCTTTGGAGTTATATAATTCAATGCCACCAACTACAGCAAAGTTATAAATGCCACATTTACCATGTTTTCCATCACTATATTTAATAACAGATTATTGTTTTTGTTAGATTTACTTTCATTTTCAGTGTCGATAGGAGCTAAATGTGAACTAATAGATTTCAAATTAATCCTAAAAAAACAAAGATTGACTCAAGAGAAAGTAACAGAGAGATACTGAATGCATATGTGACCAAAGTTACTTCATTCTTTGAGATATAAGTGACATGATTTACCTTTGTTCACTGTGGCAACCAGTCACGAAGGTCAAGTCCAGATGAGTGCCGGACAAACGGAGACAAGAGTGATGTAGAAGGTAGAAGGAGGGGATGTTTTACAACATTGTTTCATTAAGGTCATCTTATTTAAAAGCCAGACTCTGCTGTACATTTAAGTGGCAATAATTAAACATTGATAGGACAAGTTCATGACACGTAAATGTTGGCATAATGGCGTGTTAACCAAGTGTGTAATAAATGCACTGTGGGTATTTTTTCTGGCCATTAATTTTCCTAGAAAATGTAGGGATTGATCTATGGCTGGGCCTCAAATGATGGTCAGGTAGTTGAACTAATAAAGGCAAATTGAGAGCATTACGATCAAGGTGAAAACGAAGTTAAGTAAACTTGTATGTGGCTTCTGCCTCTTCATCTTCTATTTCTATAATATCCAGCAAAGGACTACAGGCCATAATTTCCTGTAAATCACGCACAACTTCTAGGATGATGTTTGTTGTTTGTATTGTGCGTTACACCTACAACAATGGCTATCTATGCTGCCTGACATGGATCTTAGAAGTGTGTGTGTGTGTGTGTGTGTGTGTGTGTATTTGTGTTTGAATTCCATTCCTTTCCAGTGAGGAGGGACACATCTATCTTTAATATATTTCTATCCATAATTCACAGACCAAACCACAGTGCCTTACAACGTGAGGGACTCTTTAAGATGGGACATCTCCTGTTTTCCCTCCTATCTACTTTCCTTCTCCCTTTCCCCTCTGTGTCCCTTCAGGCTTCATATTGCTCATTTAGGTTTGCTTCCTGTTTGCTTTACATGTTCTTTTACATGATGGCCTGCCTGCAGCCCACCCTTCTTAAGCTACTTTGCAGTTTTTATCAGTAGCTGTGGAGCATGAAGCCCAGCCCCATCCACAATCTGACGAGCTTCTTTTGGGAGAGAGTTCTAAGAATTCAGTCTCAGAATCCTTGTCCCTCCCTCCCTAGCACACATACAGCTTGTAACAAGGCCATGAAGCAAAGACCACAAATGGGTTGATCTATTGAAAACCACCTCCAATATTGATTTATAAAAAAAGCAAAACTTGCTTCTATATTACTTGCATTCTATATTTACTTGCCATCTGTGTGTGTGATTTTAGCACAGCTTGCATAGGATCACTCAGATGAGACAACCTATTCACATGTCTGACATCTTTTGCTCCTTTTAATTACAATATCCAGAAGGGTTATTAAATGTCACTATCTCTATTGTTGGAATTCTCTATTGTTGTCCATTTCTCACAATTCAATTAACTTTCAGAGTATATGTCAAACTTTATTTTCTCTGAAAACAACACCAGATATTTTGCTTTACTGCATATCATAAATGACAGTGTTGAATGTGTGTAGCAACAGGTCACATTGTGTGGTGTCAAAGGTGTCACAAGAGGAGAAAGTGATGAGCATGTCATATTAATCTATTAATTTGTGTATAAATTACTAGTTAGACTATCTAGTTAGGTTATCTATTAAGCCTTTCATTAATTTAAGTTATTAAGTTATTCAACCATATCTGATCTTCTATATTGCCTCCTTCTACTTTCCTATCATGGAGTCCATAGTAGATAGAGAGTCAATTTAATCCTTTATAACACCCACCCTCCACCACCACATATAATCTCTTTCATTAATTTTAAATAATATAGAAAATATCCTATTAAGGATATCTATTTTCAGGTTTCCACCTCCGTGCCTTTCTCTTCTCCCCTTTTTGTCTATTCTACTCAGCCCACTCCCTTCCCCTGAGCTTTGATCAGTAATTATAACATATATAGGTTCTGTTCGCACCTCCTCCAGGCTGAAGATGCCTTCACAAGCCGGCCAGCGGGAGACGATGCACCATCACACACCGATGTGTGTGATGGCTATGATTCATCTCAGTCTCATACAGATTCACATTTGCTGCCTCAATCATTAGAATTAAATGTTCACCACTGTGACTTCACATCATCGAAGTTCAGGGTTTGAATCTAGACTTAAAGCCTCATAGTATGGAGTTAATATGTCTCCATGTGGACTTTCCTTGTGTGCTCCACTTTTCTCTTGTCCAAAGAGCGCAGACAGGATATTTAATTTGTTTTTCTAATTGCAGTTGTCATATTGAAAAGGTGTAGATATTCCCGTCTTTGCTTACCAATGAGAAGCATTAATGGTTACAGCATGGTAGTCTTGCATTAGGTGAAGGTGATCTTAATTGCTTATATGCATAATGTCACATGGTACAGTAAAGGAAAATATAGTCATGCACACCAGTCGGTCCTCTGTATGACTGACTGCATTCCCTCTATGATTCTATTTATTTATCAGCAGAGTGTGAAACTCACTCCAACAAAATATTCTCTACTTGGGCGTGGTGAGAATAGCATCTCTTTGTGTGCTGCTGCTTCAGCATTACCACATTTGCTTAGAGATCATAAAATACACTCTTGTCCTGTATTTGTTTATGAAATCAAAAGTAAATTAAACATTTGATTGTTCGCACTCGTCACATTCAGCTGTCTTACTCGCTCATGAACAATCTGGTCACACATCTTAGACACTGTCATGGTGTCCTCTGTCATCAGCATGAGTTACTTCAAATATGTTGGCTCAGAAAGCTCCCTAGTCTGATATTTTAAATAAACCTCCGGAATTGTGAACTCGAGTCCACACAGAGACATACACACACGCACACACACACACACACACACACACACACATCCACACACACACACACACACACACACACACACACACACACACACACACACACACACACACACACACACACACACACACACACACACACACACACACACACACACACACACACACACACACACACACACTCGTCATAAACACAGTCATGCACCTCAGCAGAAATACACTGATTGGTCCCAGTGCAGAGCTGCTGAGTGGGAGACCACAATTTATATTTTGGTTTACTCATTTCTCATGATGCAATTTTAAGTTTTCAGATTCATCCCAAGGGTTCACAAAAAGATTGCACAGAGGGAACGGAGCAGGTATTGTAGATGGATGTTTCTCATACAGCGCCTTCTCTGTTTTACCTAAATTATTTATTTTATAAGGGTATTCCTTAGTTTAATATCCATGGATCATTTGAGATACATAATATATAAATATATACTTATGAAAAAAGTTAGGGCTGGGTAGGGTTTGGATCATAAGATCTTAAGCCTGAGCCCGAGTCCAAAAAAAATCCAGCCCGACCTGACCCGAGCCCGAGGGTATTAAAGCCCCACCCGACCCGAACGTAATTACTGACTTTTTGAGCCCGACCCGGCCCGATATTTGGGTCGGGTCGGGCTTGGACTCCGATTTAAGATTTTACCTCTAACACACACACACACACACACACACACACACACACACACACACACACACACACACACACACACACACACACACACACACACACACACACACACACACAAATACACACACACCTCTGATCCTCTGTAATGAACAACATGTTTTCAGAGCTAAGAATAAAGCGTTGGACAGTAATTTCTAAAGTTATGGATGTCTCTCTTTTCATGCTGCTTTGCCATCCTGAACGTACAGTTAAAAAATGATGACTTTTATCTGAAATGACACAAAATTTTCTCCCTTAATTTGATGTTCTAGCTAATTTTCTAAATTAAAATTTTCAGTGACCTTATGACCATAATTACAGTAGTCAGGGGAAACTATCCTGCAAAACAAGAACAATCACAGAGATAATAGAATATCAAAAAATGTTTTCCACTGCTGAGTCTCATTAACCCTATCACTGCCGACCTTGGTCTACTTTGGCATGACTAATTGCAATTGATCTTCTCTCTCTATTTGATATAAGATTGCAGCCATCAAGATGAATATTATTCAGCACAGGGAGAAGAATATACCAAAAAGCAACATTGCCAACTTCAAATGCACTTGAAAAGGATCAACACTATCTGATTATCTTCCTCTACCTGTGCTCATTATTTTATTCTCCACATTGTTTTTTTTTTGGAAGTTATATATTTGTCTGTCTTCTTCAATGGTTTTGATCTTATCAAACTGGCAACTAATGTGTCCATGAAGGACCACTTCCATTATAAAATTAACCTGACATATGGTGTTCCACAGGGTCCTACTTTAGGCCCAGTGCTTTTCAGTGTGTATTTCACAGCTCAGGAAGGTTATTAGAAATAACAGCATTGATTCCTATTACTGTGCAAATTATAGTCAGTATTATATCATGGTAAGCTGAAACAAATGTGCCTGAGATTCCAGGCTTTCTACTAAACTTCAAGAGAAACATTTGTCTACCATTCATTTCTTCTTTCTCTTATATTGCCTTATCCTGCTGTTTTAATCAAAGTTTATTTTATCATTTGTGTATTTGTTGTTTACCATAAATGTTATGAGCATCCACCGTCATATTAAGCGCTTTTTGTTGCATTTTTTTGTATAATTATTGGTTTTTATCCTTGTTATTGTTTATGAAGGTACTGACTTGATTTTAACTTCCTTGTTTTCTCAAAGAATTTACTTCCTATAGGGAATAAGAGGCAGTGAGAGGTAATGATCAGCAGGAGCTGGAGGGGGTTGTGAACATTTCATAATTAGTTTTCAGGTGATATTTAAATTTCAATAAATGCAAACTCTTTATAATGATGCTACAAATCACATTCTTTAAACAGCCAGCAGAAGTTTCCTCTTCCTCACTGGCACTGAGAGCAATTACACAGTCAGGGTGTTTATGACACCAGAGGCTCTTCCATACTTCTGTTAGCTTAAGCAAACAACTCCATTGTTGCAGCTGCTTCACCGAACCAATGCTGGGTGATGCAAAAGGAATGTTACTGGTTTTCTAGTATGGGAATGCTGCTAACTTCATTATCAAATGCTGTTATAATGCAAAATGCAGAGATACTTGTCTGTTAGTGAGGTGGTTATGCATTGTTTGATCTTATTTGACAAATATCTTAAATGCAACTGAAGGATTAAGTAATGAATACAGTATTTAATGTATGCACACCACACGCTGTGATTAGGTGACACTCTTCAGATTATATTTGACAGTGCAATTAAATTGAGAGTCACAAAATGGTGAAAATAATATATTTTAAGTGATATTCCTTTTTTAGCGATTTATAATTTGGTTACCCTGTGATATTTATGTCCTCTAATTCTAGTCTCTGATTCTGTAGTCCACCAAACATCTTTGATCTCTACATTGTAAAACTAGCATTAAAATATTTATTCTTTAATGTCGATCTATATTACTGTTATTTACCTGTTTATCATTCATGGCTGTGTTTGTGACGTGGATTCTATAAAGATCCCTTGGGGGAGAGAATTTTCACTGATGCGCAACAATATATGTGGTTTTTCATGGGTAAACAAAGGAGGAGAGAGAAGAAGTTCATTGCAGGAAAAAGAATGATACGTGTCAAAAGCAGGAAATTCAGATTGTGTAATCACTACTGTGTATACAATTGAGCTAAAGTGCTTTTTTGAGATCCCATGCTCAGCTGTTTGTTGTTCTCTTTAGTGAAATGGGTTTAGTTTTATGAGCACAAGCACGCAAACTGTACAAGGATATACAAACAATATTTGCCAAGAAACTCATACACTCCTGCACAATAAACATAATATATGAAAGACACTGTGCCACGACAAGTGGCAGGAGTATTTACACTGTCAGAAAATATGATCCAGTCTTCAAGCTATTTCTTTCCAGTCTAGACTCACAAACTTGAAATATTCGCACAAAGGTGCACATACAGAGGTCGCAGGAACCCACAAGTAGATGCAAACAGATTTTAATAACACAGTTACAAAATGTAGCTACCATATTTCAATATGTAGCCAGGCAGGGCTGTATTTATGTAACATAGATGTTAAGCACGTGTGCTGAAGGTGACTTTGACTCCAGACTGTTAATGTTTAAACATCTCGTGCCCCCATCCTGTCTCTCCTGTCTGCTGCCATTCCCTGTTACCCCCTCTCTCCTGCCTTCTCCTCAATCCTTTTATTGTCATCATTATCCAGAGTAATCTCTGCCACATGCTGCTCTGCCTATTGATCGTCTGCGAATCCTTAGCAGCCAACCGGGTTTTCAAGGGTACATGTGGGTGGCAAAATATACCCGTCTCTGTTCACTATGTATGTCACAGAAACACTTTAAGGTCCAGGGTGTGGGACTGAGTGACAGTGAGTGGTAGAGATTGTAAATTCCAGCCAGTTGAATACGTCTCACCTTCAACCCCCCCACGGTTGACGCAATAAAGGTGAGCATTTTGAAAGGACCTCTATTGAGTCAGTTCATGATTTGTTCATTCTGGGCTTCTGTAATAACATGGCAGTACAACTTAACTTATTTGTCTGTAGATAAAGTATCTTCTAAGGTAACAATGATTTTTTGGGTGATTATACACCAATAACATTTTTATTATAGATACTATATTCCATCTGCCTTTAAATAACAAACACTGGACCTTTAAGACAAAATGTCAGAATGCATATTGCTATTTCTGTGATAAATAAGGGTCTTAAACTTTTAGGGAATTTCTAATAAGATGTTTGATTATATAATACACATACTGGACCAGAATGACCTTTTTGACCTTGCTGCTCATTGTTGAGACACACACAAAAAAACAACCTACTCTCCAGGCATGTCTATCTTAATTCATTATTCCAAGGTTCTTCATTGGAATACCCCTGTGAATATAATGTTGTTTTGTTTGTACTTTTCCATATTGTACAACTTAGAAGCACTTTAAAATGACAACAGAGGCCTATGCACCTCTCAAAACCATCCAATAGTAAAGACCAAACATATCCTTTCACTACTAACTAGAAACATTTAGCCGTCTTAAATGGCAAATGTCCCGGGCAGTTTTATCAGCTATGGCGAGCTACCCAATTAAGAGAACATTTGCTCAATGAGGTAGTTGAACATGATGTGTCTGGCTGACTTTTTACAGTTTCCTTGTGACACGTTTTCAATGTGAACCTTTAAAGGAGCTCTTAAAACTCTATTCAAATGTCCTATTTTACAGTACATTAGAGAAGATGAAGACAATAGTTAAACTGTATTAAAAGACCCCTCCACTGTTGGGTGTGAGAATTCCTTTGGAAATCAGACGCGCTTCCCTTTCAGCGCTTCCCTTTCTGGCTCACAGTAGGAAATTCTAATAACGACTGACTACTTAGATCCCAGAGAGGACTGGTGATGGTCACATGCACGCATTAAAATATATTAAAGATTTTGCTGCTAGACTAATACAAGCATTGATCTCATAAAAAGTTTACCTCCTTTTATGGGGTTAAACTATAAGAACACATGCAGACAAAAAAAAGAAAGAAATCAGACAGACATCCTCAGTTACTGCATTTTAGTTTTGATATTGGTGAGATGAAGTGGTTTAAAAACTACAACATTTGTCAAACAAAAAAATAAATATTTTTTAACTCACATTTTTTGAGCACCGGGCACATCATTAATGCGAGTGATGGAAAAATAAGCAATAATAGGTGGTGCTGTTGAAAAAAGCTGTAGAGGCGATTTATGTATAACATCCTCTTGACCTCTCCTTATAAACACTTCTTATTATGCAACGGTTTACCATTCGTACTTAGCCTATACGGTGACACCTAGACAAATAATACAAATACAAATACATTCCTACCATAGCATTTTGATAAATCAATTTTTCATGAGTGGATCATGAACTACCCACACTTGATTTTAGATTTAGCCTTTTCGACCTAGCAGTAAACCACACAGCAGTTATGGTGTAAGGGAATCATTTAACCAGAACACTGTCACAGACAATTTCATAACAGCATCGAACATAATCCCCCTGTCTGTTTGGTTAACTGTATGAAGCCATTCAGTGCGTAAATGCTCAGCTTGATGTTCCTTCAGGCCGGTCACAGGAAGAGCGATCCAATTTACGCAGCCTTGTCATTGCCTATTAATGGGTTTTCACACTAAGTGGATGCTTGAACACTCTCTTCCCCGTTCTTGTTGACTTTCATTTGTTGCTTGGTCCTTTTCTCTTCGCATCCAATGTCAGAACAGACACACAGAACATGGCAAGCATCCCAGAGAAATACAACTGACATTTCAGCTCAGGAAGATTAACAAGGCTCGAGTTACGGGTTGCTGAGTAGCAATGAAGACAAATAGGTAAATTAAAATAAATATGATGTTTTAGAGTGAATTAAAAGGAACGCTGCTGTTATTTTCTATTATATTTTCTATATATTTTATATTTCCTGAGGGTCACAACGTTGGGGTAATATTTTCTTTCTAGGCTCGGTTTCTGTTTTCGGATTTCTCTTTTTCCTTCTCTGTATTTCACTCCATTAGTCACAACTTACTTGCATTTTTCAGATGTCAGTCATGCCACCTGACGCCGTCATCTCGCCACAAATCTGCAGTGACATATTATCGTCTAAAAATACTTTAAAAGTGTATAAATCTAGCCTCATGAATGAGCGTGCCACACTCCTCTCTATTTATCTCCTTGTTGACTATGACAGAAATTTGCCATAACACCAAATGCATAACCTACATTTACTACTGTAGTTTCCAAAAATACTGAATGATTTTAATGGTTTTATTTTGCCCTGAGCTTTGGCTGGCAGCTTAGACTTTGTAGTGATGTGCTATAGGTTTACACATAAATAGGGTGAGAAATACTTCATTTAGAATATAAATATAATTTACTCCTTCTCTGCAGGTCTCACATGCAGACTGATGCATGTAAAAAATGACTTTGATTGTGGCACAGCAAAATCTTCAGTTATGTTCTAAACAAAAGCTGCATTCAAACTGTAATTACAAAATTGTTGGAATTAACACGTACTTTCATTTTTTTTTTAGATTTTTGTATTACTGTGCATGCGTGCGCACAAGTATTTCCTATCCTAAACATCAACCATTTGATTAATGGAGAGAGAGAGGGTGATGTCGGCCCATCAATCATTGAGACCTTGGTCTATGGCAGGCAAATGAAATAAAATGGTGAAGGTGCATAGGTAGGAGAAATATGGAAGGGACCAGAGTGACAGTGACACAGGCCCTCCAGACATGAATAACACCCAAAACACACTGTGTGCAGTGCACAAACATATGCACACATCCATGTGTATCAGCAGCAAATATTTGCTGACGCTGCCTGTTAACATTTTTAGCTTTGAGCTGCTTCATGTCTGTGCTTCCAAGATCCTTCATCTGAAAGTCTTTCTGCTCCTGCACCAAAAGAGGAGAGTGACATCAAACCCATAGTATGCATGGAAAATTATGTAGAAAAAATACACATGGGAAATGCTGATTGTTTTTATGTTGGTCGCTTTAAATCTTGTTTCCAACTCTGCAGATAATCTACACTTCAAACCCTTTAAAGGTGGATTTTTTAATGTTTTGAATTGTCAAGTTCATACATTTAAATATAACTATTTCTAGTCCTATTTTATCAGTTTGCATGAACTTGAATAGATAAACTCTACTCAGCTCCCAAAACACATTATCTTCATTATGTGTATGGGTACTCATATATTTTATTCAGTCTTTATTTTTACACATGCAAAAAAGAGAATCAACCATAAAGGATATTCATTTCAGTGGAGTGCTCTCTCAGCCCCAGAGGATACCTCTGGGGTTTTTTTTTAGTTTGTTTGTTTGCTTTTGGACAAAAAACAAAATACAAGACAAATGAATTATTGGAAGAGATGGAAGAACTATTACTACCTGAAACTAAGTTAATGCAGTCAAGCAATAGGTCAATACAGAAGCAGAGACCAATAATACACACAAACACACACACACACACACACACAAACACACACACACACACACACACACACACACACACACACACACACACACACACACACACACACACACACACACACACACACACACACACACACACACACACACACACACACACACACACACACACACACACAAACACAAGACTGACGACCTGTAGACAGAACAAATTCATTGAATTGCAGTCAGTATAAATTTTATGGACAGGTGTGTGTATATGTGTGTGTGTGTGTGTGTGTGTGTGTGTGTGTGTGTGTGTGTGTGTGTGTGTGTGTGTGTGTGTGTGTGTGTGTGTTTGTGTGTGTGTCAGTGTGTCCCGGTCAGATGTATTAAAGCTGACGTGCCGGCCTTGACTCCGCTTCCCGTGGAAATATTTGACATGTGATGATGCACCGTACTTGCCACGCCATACAGCATTATTTAAAATACTACTATATAGCAAGCACATCCTGTGCATGTGTTTACAGACAATCATCAAAAGCATGAACATATTTATGGACCATCCATATATGCACTTCAAACCCCACATGTTTAGCTGTCTTGGTGCATTTGCTAACTCACCCGTTCTTGTAGGAGGTCCAGTTTTCACCCTGTGGCACCTCTTCTCAATAACTTCAGAACAATAAATTCTAGCCCCCAGAAACTCCATCCTGAAAAGCAAAGAGACCTGTAAAATCTCTGCAACCATTTTTTTGCAGACTGAAATATTACATCGGTCTGGTGCTGGTTTGTGCGAGGAAAAAAAATCCTGCTCATATTTTCTCTTCGTCTGTAATAAGCATCATTTCTCTCTCTCAATAATTCACACACACTCACACATACCCACACCTACACACAACTATCCCATTCATTTTCTTTAATTCTACTTTATTTCAGTCATTTTTTCCCCCCACGTGGTTCAAGCCCCAGAATGTGTTGTTCTTGATTTTCAAACTGTTCATACAGGAAATGTGGAACAGATCTTTACCTGCAGCTCTTTTAGAAAGAAAGGATACCTGGCTCCATTACAGGTTCGTTTAGAAAAACAAGATGTTACAAGTGAAACTTCATGGGGAAGCTTAGCTGCCTCAGCAGAAGTTTGGGTTCTCTGAGTGCTGTTACTTCATTCCATGAATGTAACCCAAAGGCATTCCGTAATGATGCCACAGTCCTTGAATTTCTTAAGGGAATCAAAATTTCTCTTGTTGAAAATACTGTCTCATAAAATTCAAGCATGAAGAAAATGCGTGTGCACATTAAGTCTACAAAGAACCACTATGGTTAATCAATTGATCATCATACAGTTGACTTATGCAAGAGAAATGACATTGCAGATCATGACAAAACAACAGTTTAGCCACACATCATCAATGTCTTTCAACTTTTTGTTCTCTTATGATCTGCTAAGATGAGAACCCTAGAGCGCTGGGGAAACCTGATCACAGAGCTGTGATCTGACTTTTTTAATGTCTGTTGTTATCAAGATGAACAAACTTGAATCAAAATCTTCAACTAAACAACAAATGTGCATGTTTAGGTGAACAGTTTGGCACAAAGGTGTGCCCACTTGCTCTGCTAGCAAGGTAATTAGTGCCAGAATGTCCAAATACTTTGACTTTACACTTTTAAAAGTGAATATTATGATATACCTTTGGCAGTCCCTTATTTAAAGCCAGTAATAAAATGTTTCTTTTGAGCCTGTGTCAAGATAAAAAGCTTGGCCGTTGAGTGGTTTGTGGGTTGTTTATTGTTAGGGCTGTGATTTTTTTGACAAAGATTTTGACAAACTATTCTATTTAATTTCACTTCTTATTTACCTATAATTTATTAATCAAGCTCTGCCTTTATGAGAATGGAACATTCAATTTGGTCACAAATGACAAGGTCTTTGCAGTCTTTGTCTGTCTCAGAAATCTATTATTTTTGGCCGAGTTTTATTCTTCTCTCTCTCTCCCTCTCTCTTTCTCCCTCTGCCTCTCCATTTATTCTTGGAGACACTTGTAGTCAAGTGAATTATGTATGATCTGGGCTCTGCTGTAGTCTTTGGGGAGACCAGTAAAACATGCATCCACATCCTCATTCATGGGCTTTGACCCAGATTATGGTAATAAGTCCACCCTGCAAACACAACAAAATACATCCAGTAGAACCCCAAAGCTTACAAAACCAATACCATGACTTAAGTGTGGAGGCATGAGGTTTAGACCGCGTGTTTATGTTTTTCTGTCCTCACATATAATATGCTGCATCTCTTTTTGTTTTGACATTGAGCACACACACACACACACACACACACACACACACACACACACACACACACACACACACACACACACACACACACACACACACACACACACACACACACACACACACACACACACACACAGCATTGGGCATATTTGTGTGGGTTCATGACATCCAGTAACTCATCCTAGTCTGATTGGCCTGAGCAGAGGGGCATTGTGGTCAGCAGAATAAAAACTGCTTATTCTGTGCTTTCTGGGGTTCTTTTTGTTTGTTGCAGAAATGAATGACAGAAAGGTTAGCAAACAAGCTCCTGGGTCACGGAGCCAGAAACTGTGAAATCATATTGTCTTTGCAGTATGTGTCTGTGAGTGCCGACAAAGAGAGGAAAAAAAATTGATGAGTAGGCAAAGATAGAGATTAAAAAGTGATGGAAGAATCAGTTTTCTTAGCATCAACACTGACTAAAAAAAAATTATATAAAATTAATTATCTATTTTGAGCCACCTGTTGGTTTTTCATTATTAATTAACATTAATCGAACTTCTTTTGCTTTCATTGTTGTGAACCTTTGTGAGGGAATTTGAAGAATGAGCGGGATACCTGATCAAATTCACAATTACTATAACACCCAAAATTATTATCTGTTCCATTAATGATCTTGCCAAAACATTTAACTCTTCATACCACTTCAGATCTACAGTGCTGGTTGAGACTGAATGTTTGTATACATACAGTTCTATACAGGATTATAGAACGTCCTTGATCAATATTTATGTGCGATTGGCTGAAGGATGGACTGAAAGGAGCTGTCCTCCTGTCTAGCCAAAATAGTGAGAAGAAAAAAATTGGAGGCAAAATCAACAAATTTTTTATCACTTCAGTCAAAAATACAGAAGAGTGAAGATAGATATATAATTGTAACTAGAGTCATGAATTTCAGAGAAAATGTCAAATTAATTATATGGAGGGATGCCTAGTGTATATCAGAGACATTAACAAATACGTCACTCGCTCATCAAGTTTTTCATATCTCCTGCATATTTTAGCATAGCAGAAGTAGCAGAAGCCTCGTCTCATTTAGGGCCATGTAATTGCCTCAAAAGTTGAAATATTCATCAAACTCATAAAAACATTACCATTCTACTCAAGGGAGAGGATGAGCAATGGAAGAATTTTCTGCTTTGCCTTTCTGAAAATTCTACATCTTTAGTACAGGATAACCTTCTGCCATCATATTGTTTTTTTTGGGATATTTTTGGAACATTTTTCATGTAAAAAATTGCCAAATTTTCCAAGAGGTCCAAGCGGTATAGCAATGGTGAAGTTAGTATTTGAGAACTCTCACTTTAACTTAAATTTGAAACGCTAGAGCACACATTGTGTATATCAAATAGAATACAGTCAAACCTCCGTTTTCGAAAGCTTCTGTTCTCGTCCAAATCGGTTTTCGACCAGAAAATCCGAGAATTTTACGTCTCTGAACTCGACCAAAATTCGGCTCTTGACCAAACCGAAAGAAGCCGAGCGTACCTGAACGCGACTCACGTGGAAGCCGAGCGAACTCGAATGCCCAGGATGCTTCCACTGTAGCACATTCGTGTTCAAAGTTCGATAGGATATCTTTTATTAAAATAAAACACAGTGTCTATTTCTACCCTTTTTTATTTATGGTAAACAGTATGCAGTGCGGTTTATGGTGTAAAATAGTAAAAAAACAAACTTAGAAAAAGTTGTTTTTTAGACTTGGAACGTATTAAAATTATTTACATTAATTACAATAGTTTCTGATTTCGAACAACTCGCTTTTCGAACAGCCTTCTGGAACGGATTATGCTCGAAAACCGAGGGTTGACTGTATTGGTTTATTCATATTATAACTAATAACAGCTGATTGATTGGTACCGAATGTAGCTTTAGCATCTGCTAACAACGGTTGGATAATCAATCAAACACAAATGTTAAGGGTAGTTCAAGTCCTGGAGCAGAGACTGACACACAAGTTACGATAAATAGCTTTATTGCTCAGGCTAAACAAAAGCGCAAGTGAGCTTGATAACAAAAACCAGATTAGCAAAAACAACAAAACTCCAAAATCATAGAAAAGAAGTGGCAACTGAGAGAAAGACTAGACACACGCATACTTAAACAGGACGGCATAATGTGGTACCCTCTTAGGGAAAAGCTAGGCCTTTTAAGATGAGGCTGATGAGCAGAGTGGGAAATTGGTGGGCCTCCTCTGCTGCTAGGAGCCAGACACACCCTCTGCCACAGCCTGACCTGTCGGGAGAAAATGAGCTTTCACAATAACAGACCTGCCGAGCATACCAACAGAACAGAACCATGACCAAAAAAATTAAAAAGAACACTATTTTTTTCTTACTGTGCTTAATTCATGGCATTGTCCGGAGTTGGGACACAGTTGCAGATGAAGATTAAAACCATGTGAGGTATGATCAAATCAATCCATGCGATTACCTGAGAGCAATAGCTGTGCGATCCATTCCTCACTCTCATTGGTGGAGGCAGTAATATAGCTTTTTAATGACAGCAACGATGAAGAAATGTCATTGACATTTACTTTGAAAACGAATAATTGCTACAATGAGGGTGATGTAGACGCTGATAATTGTGAGGGTGCCAGACAGGTGGAATGACTCCAATTTTTTGACAAGACAAGACAATTTGTGACAGCAATGATGATTGTGACCATAATGACAATAAAACATAAACATCAGCAATGTGATTATATTTCTGGGAATCATGATTGTCGCCACAGCGATGGCAACTGTAATGGTGACGAGTACTATGAGGGCACGAGGCATTCACAATAAGTTGAACTGAAGCATTGCTCATTTTAAAATCTAATGAGCAATGTTTGGTTCTAATTTCAACATTTAATCTCAATATGAGACAAGGGCAGCAGCGAAAACTCGCAGACCAGAACAAAAATATGCAGTAATATCATATAATTACTTGTTTACCAACACATTTATATACAAGATGATGGAAATATTAATGATGCATGTAGTGTAGTTCGGATACAAGGGTGCAAATGCATGTATGCCCTAAAAGAATGCACAACACATTAGATTGTGGGCCATGCACCTTGCTCTCTATGTGTTGAATTTTCATGCTCCCTTATGTACATCCACATGCATTAAATATTTCAAACTAATCAATTTAAGTTGGGGCATGAAAGGTTAAAAGAAGCACAGCAGATGGGAAAACCATAGTGGTTCCCATCAGGGACTAATTCTATCTTTACCCTTTCCTCCCCTGCCCCGCCTTGACCCATCTTTAATTCTATCCCATCTACTTATCTATCGAGTCATTACTGCATCCATTCCTCATTAGCAAAGTCTCCATCAATCCATTTGTCCCTCCACCAGTGTCTTTCTTTCCCTCTTTTCTCAGCTTGGTCATCCATCCCACCAGTCAGTTCTGGCTAATCGAAGAAAGGGCATTGAGTAAAGATTAAATAAGACGATACAAGGATGTATGAATCTTTCAACAGCCATTTGGGAATAAATACATAGGTTTGCATATAAATATTTTACTATTCAGATAGAGCTAAAGACAGGTACTCCATTATAATATAGAAATGCTGCCTTCTGGAATGACAGAAAAATGCTTTTATATGAAGGGAAGACTTGTGAAGCTACATAATTCAAAACCAAGCAAAGATTTGAAGTTAGAGATATGTTTCTACAAGATTTCAACTTGGAATGATGGATAGGAACCAACAAATACTAATATGACAAGTTAAAACCATTAGAACCCGGAGACATGGGGAGAACATCCAAACTTGAACCCAGGACCTTCTTGCTGTGAGGCAACAGCGCTACTCGCTGTGCCACCATGCTGCCTCAGACTGCTAATGTACCATAAAGTACCTTAAGAGTCATTTAGTTTGGTCGAGTTAAAAATAAAAAACTTTTTTTTTATAAGGGCTGCTGATTTACTTAATATAGGAAAGGCCTTGTGATTGTATGTCTATTCTTCAATTAAAGTTATTCCTGTTTTGTGTTTGAGTGCCATTGAATTTGGCAATTATTTGCATTTGTGTGTGTGTGCGTGTGTGTGTGTGTGTGTGTGTGTGTGTGTGTGTGTGTGTGTGTGTGTGTGTGTGTGTGTATGTGTGCAGTTATATCAAAATGTCCAGCAGTTAACATGGAATAGCAACTTTTAATGAAGTTCAGATCTGTCTCTTGACAGCTTAAAATGAAAATTTGAAGCGGCTGAAACATGTGGAGCCCATGTGTCGGGCTGTTGCCAGACCATTTGTGCCATCGGCCTCCTGAGGGTTTGATCAGTGTGAATGTGCATGACTTCTCCCTACATCTGGGCTTGTAGTCGGGACCCCCTGAGAGAACCTGACCTCTCTGTCTTCAAATTATCTGGCTTATTACTTGGATATAAAATCTGACAACCACCCATATGCACACATTTAAGCAAATAGTGACTAATGAATCCAGGCAGAGACATCATTAATCCACATAAACATACTCCCTGTACTCACACCATGTTTTATGGATTTTCATTTATCATTAGATTCGAAACTTAAGTTAAAAGTTTAAAACTGCAGTTTTAGAACATAGTGCATGGGAATCCTGGAGCCATATTGTAGATCCTAGTACCAGGCAACCCTCAACAGACATACGGTTCAGCTGCACACGTAAAACTTCATCATGAAGATAAAACTTCTGATCCCATTGGATGCTTTGCTTGGCCACAGTTACGTGGGCTCAGAGTTTTGGGAATTGATCCTTACACCAACCTACACACATCTCCTTTAACAAACTGGGAAATGCTCTGGATGACTTTGGGACATTCAAAAACCATATGTGAGTACTTGTTTGCATGACTTCAAAGAATCATTCAATTACTTCCTCCCATTTGTTCCTCTAAAAAATGTGAAAGCTACTCAATTAAGGGAAGAGTTGGAATTTTTTCCCTGAGCACAGATTAAAAGATAAACAGTTATCTGGAGCACAGGATTAACCATTGTGGTTCGGCAGAACTCATATGGATCGTCTCCGTGGAGGTCGGGGTCTTCATTCAACAAAGAATGGAGATCGGTTTATTTTGTAACTCCTGGTTAAGATGCTGGAAGGCTGTTGTGTGTCCACGTCCTCCTTGTTCCTGACTTTAACCGCGTGCATTTCAATTTTCCGCCATCGCTCTGCATATAGTGTAATGAATGACTTGTTTGGGAAGTTGTTTGCAGAGCTGACCTCAGGTCTGTTTGTTGGTAATACATTTATAAAGGAACCAACTCAATTTTCTATTAACAGAATGAGAAAATGTTCAATTATGTATGCTGCAAATGTAAAAATGTCAACAGAGAATACATCAGTAAAATATTAACTGATCATGATGCTTCTCTAAACTCTACCAAAGTTTTGGAATAAGTAGAATCAAAGCAGAACTGGATTTACGAATTTACTTAAGTGCAGCGGTATTTCATTCACTCAAATAATCCAAGTAGTGATTAATTGTTCCTTCTTAACTTATCCAATGCTGCAAATTAGTTGAAAATAAATGTGTTTCCAAGGACGCAAGCTGTGTGTGTTTATGGGGGAGTGTAGAGGACACAGCTGGACAATCGTGAGCAGATGGAATGTTTGATCCAGAACATGGTCGAAGGTGTCACCGCTCTTCAAATACACACACACGCATAGCGACGTCCGCACAAAGACGCAACGATTCAAAAGTCATACATGCATGTGTTCATAAGGACATATGAGAGAAATGTATCATCACAAATTAGATATTACATAAAGACTTCTCATGGAAGTCTTTTTTAGATCTGAGCTGTATAAATAAATAAAATACATCCATGTATGTAATGTGAATCCCTGATCCTATATTCTGTTGCATGGGTGAAGCTGTGTATATTCCCTTAACTCTGTGACATATCATATGCACTGTTTTCATTTGACAAGTACATTAACAAGTCAAATATATGACACACAGTTTTTTAAAATTAACCCTAAATGTACGGTCAGCTAGGCTAATTTGTCTGAGAGCAGCAAATGAATAGAGAAGAGCTTCTGGCAGCAGCCTTCTAACCAAGTAGCTTTGCTGATTTCAACAACAGATTCATGACAGAATATAGTTATATTTCAGCCTCTTCGACTAAGCTCACCTCATCCACACACACCGCCTGAGAACAAAGCTGCTTTGAGTGAACTCCTAACCTCAGGCTGAGTTCTTCATCAATCAGAACCTCTCTTTGCTGAGGAGGTAGATGCTCGGTAGGAAGGGGCTAGCGTAGCTGTCTCTCAAAAACCCCAAATGCCACCCTTGGGTTTTTCCCTTTTGCCAACGTTTCCCCCTCCTGAGAAGCAGAGCTATGACAGGAACAGTGAAATCTTAGATATGAAACTCTCCTTGGAGACATAGTGAGAAGCAGCTGACCAGTCTTTTTGCCATGTTTAATACCATAACTCACATCATGTTCAGTGGGTGATTGATTGTATCCATCTTCATCTGTTGTTCCAGCAACATCCGGCAGTCTGAATGGATGAATCTGGATGTAGGAGCAGTGTTTCTTTTGGTTATAGTCCAGATTTCCCATTTTTGGTTCTTGTTCCATGGACTGAGTATGCTAACCAGTGCAGACATCCATTTGGATGTTCTTTGTGTTACTTACTTCTTCTATTACCAGCTAAGAATGATGTAGTCGCTTTCCTCCTATGTTCAGTCTCATCTTCACCACTGCTGTAAAGTCTGGAGGGATTCCCACTCTGCCCTGCACCGTACGGTTGACAACATCTGATGCTTCGCCAGCTGCTGCTGGACCCCTGTGCTACAGACAAGGTCAGGAAGTTTGAATTCATGCAAAGGACATCCCACTAAAACTATTTTAAAAAATGAACAGAAACAACTATGCTCTTGTTGTTTGGTGTCTCTTGAAATTTAGGTCAATAATAGTTCTGTTTAAACTTGATTTGTGAAAAATGGATCTACTCTATTATCCACGTGCTTCACCCCCCAATTACAATTCCATGCCACACCACCTCATTACACCTTCCATGCCACCTCCTGGCACCCATTCGGATCATTGAGAACACTTGTGCCATAAACATCTGTCAGTTGCTGGGTGTGTCCCACTGGGACCATGGCTTCTAGAACGTGGTGTGTGTCTTTCTGTGTTTGTGTTGTGTTGTGTGTGTGAATGTGTGTATTCTCTCCTGAATACTAAATGTACAACAAGACTGAACATATTTCATTCACCGGTGCTCCCCAACACACACACACACACACACACACACACACACACACACACACACACACACACACACACACACACACACACACACACACACACACACACACACACACACACACACACACACACACACACACACACACACACACTACATCAGAAGTTGAAGATGGCTTGTTGAGGAAGCCTCTTGATCCTCAAATAGAGAATTTGCTGGTAAATATATTTACATTGGTCTTTGTGTGTGTGTGTGTGTGTGTGTGTGTGTGTGTGTGTGTGTGTGTGTGTGTGTGTGTGTGTGTGTGTGTGTGTGTTAGTTAATGCGATAATTTTTTGTTTTAAAAAGGAAATATCACTCTTTTTTAAATAAATGCTTAGCTATTAGCCCGTTTTTGTGAATTTTATTAAAGAAAATGAGAAACATGATAATAAATAGATGTTCTGCTGACTCAACGGAACGTTTGGGTCTATAGCTTCCTCCACACTTTTCACAAACACACACACACATACACGCACATGCAGGTGCAGGTGCATACAAACACAGAGGTACAGATAAATAAATAAAATGTGTCCATGCACATCAGATTGGCAGATATAGGGGAATGAATAACATGTGTTTGGTCCTGATAAGAGTCTAGTTATCAGTTTCTCAGTGTGTCCTGCGTTTAAACACTCATCTTTCATAAACACATTTTTATTTCTATGGAGTAGCTTTGAGACAGGACATCAACATCTCTTTCATCTGAATAGACTCACACAGACCAACCAGATTCTGGAGAGCCAGTGGTAGAATTTACCTCATTTTACAAAGAGAACTGTATTTAGGTCGGGTGGGTGTATTTTATGCATGTTTTGTGTTTGTGTTAGTGGTCACATATCATGTGTATTTAGGAATTCATAACTGTTCTCTGAGATCAGACTTCCCTTTGGGCAGTCAATTTTACTCATGACATGACTTACATTAAAAATATCTTGGGTACATTAGTGTACTTAAAATTACAGAAATTGGATATTAAACATGAAACAAATATATATTTACTTTCAATACAGTTCAAATTGCTATGCTCTTGCTTTCATTCTCATTTGTCCCTTTGTTTCTCTTCTTTTCATTCTGTCTCTTCCATTCTAGGTTAAAAAAATGTGACCAACAAAAGACAATAATTATATTAAGCAATACCAATTAGTTATTTAAATGACAATCTTTTATGATATTCATCTATTCAGTCATCTGCACTGGTATTGTAATATTAACAGGAAACAAATTAATTATACCCTGCATACTGTCTTCCTGTCTCCACCTCCTTATTGGATGTCTCCTCTCCTCTCTTGTCTCTCATTGTGCCAAATCTTCTCATTCTTCCCTTTTACAATCTCATGCTGTCACTTTTTCATTCATTAGATATCATTAAAGCCACTCCCTCCTGACTTTCCCAGAAGAGTGTTTCAGCCCCTTTCCCCCTTTTTTCCATCCCTGCGTACAGCAGACTCATTAGTAATGCCGACACATTTTGTAATCCTTCTTTAAACCAAGGCTGAAGTTCAAACTCTTGACAAATGACTTTGCATATTGCTGATTAAGCCTATCACCTCCACTTACAGTGGACAGTTAGGCATTTTGCAGGAGGAAACCTGAGCCTACCTCAGAATTTCTGTGGACTCTGGTAACTTTTCCCGCAGTGCAAACTAGTCCTGAAAAACTTTACATCAACAAGCATGAATTATTTTCAGGTGTGAAAAGGAGGAGCAGAGGATGTCACAGCAGTTCTTGAAGCAGAGGATGTCACATCAGATACCCGAATGGTCGAGTCTGTGGTGTCTTAAGCAAATTGACAATTTAAAGACTCTCTTTGCCAAAGGGGGGCAACAGAGGTTCCATAATACAGGTTAAATTATGCGTCCAGAAATTTATTTTAGGGGCTACATTTTAGTAATTGCAGGCCCATGAAGGCACTGTCGATTTTCTCTGACTTCTATTAACACATATTTCCATTTCTCACAGTGGAGGAAATGGAAATGGTGAGGGAGGAGTTGTCATTAAAAAGAAAACAATACAAACAAAAAAAATCCAATATGCTTGTGAAATGTATCATCATTCTTACGTAACAAAATACCTTCTGTTTTATTCTAAGGGCCTGCAATCCTTGACGAAAGACACTAATGCACTGTGCACATTCAGTAAATAAAAAAACAAAAACAGACAAATTAGTAACATCCAAAATAATTTTACCTTTAACCTTAGCCTTGAAATTAAGATAGTGAGAAGGTTGGTAATTAAAAAAAAATGCTTGAATTTATGTGGTGGTAGTGGTGGCAGACAAATAAGTGTGTCTCAATGAAAATGTAAAATTTTGAGATAAGTCTGGAAATTGACAGTAAAGTCTGTAATTATTTCAGTCTAATTTATACAGATTATTATTACTCTGTGTCAGTTAATTAAACTACTTTGCTGTCTATGAGAAAAAAACAATCCACAAGTTGGCGTCACTCATGAAGCAGCAAAGACCTCTCTCACAACTGTGTGTATCATCCTTCACTATCAGGAATCTCACTTACCTATTTAAATAGCCCATACTTAGGTTGATTAAGGTTCCATAATTAATCAATAGCATATCAGACCGTATGATATATCTATAGTAGATCATAGCCACGAAGGCAAAATGAAATTACCTTTTTTCCCCTCAAGGTCACTATGTGATACTAGGCTGCAGTCCAATGTGTCTTATAATTTACATCAGCAAACTTGCTAACATGATAGACCAGAGTCTCTGGGCTCAACCTACAGCAAGGGCGACATCAAATTACATTATTGCTGTTTGCAGATAATTTTGTTTTGCCATCTTCCCCTGAATGACGATGGAGGCTTTGAAATGGAGGTTAAAAAAGTACATCATAAAACTAATGGCAAAAGAAATTGTAATCGTTGTGCTCACACTGAAGCAAAATAAAATGTAGAATGGGTGTATTTCCTGTTGAACTGCCCCTAGGAGGGAAAATGTAAATCACTTTGTGATACATTCAACAATTACAAACATGGTGCACTGCCCGAGAACGTGTGCAGACACCAAAAACAATGTCTGTCGATGTATTCACCACCTGCACCAATGAGTTGAAAGTCTTGGCTGCAGTGCAATCCATGTATGACCATTCAAAGATCTGAAAAAAAAAAAGTCACACAAGAAAATTGCTTTATTTTACCTTGCACAAAAACATCCTATGAGCAGAAAGGGTAGGAAAGGTCATGCAACACCATCACCCATCACGTCCTGGTACAAAACAGAAGCTGGACGAGATGATGACCGGACGCCAAAGGCTTCAAAGATATGATGTCACCATGGCTACTGGGGGAGGATCATAAAACATGCATACAAAACAGCTAGTGTATTCAACTGTGATGTCTTTTCCTGACACTGTCAAGGAGTGACCATTCATGCAAGCCACACAGAGGATGGGTTCGTTTATATTGATATATGGGGTGTTTGCTCATTTGATGCAGTTTGTTTAGGAGGGTGCAACCTCTGTCCGTCAAACTATGGTGCAGATCGATTAAACAAGAGAATCTGACAGAGGCGGAATTGTTTTGCTTCACAGAAAACTGGTGCATTTTGGTTGTGGTCAGAAAGGAAAAAGGCCCACTGTTGTAATTTAACATAATCTGTTCGATGTGGTGAATTAAAGGCTTAACTACTGTAAATCTAACTGCTGTGATTTGAGTTCTTACAGGGATTTGTGCCACTTAAAGTTAAACAAATAATTTGCTAACAATTGTTCGCATGTTCTGACTCAACAGATGAGTGCAGAGATTCCTGTGATTAGTTTTACAATTGAAAGTGATTCAAATTGTGTTGTCAGCTTTTGCATTTGACTCTGTGAACTTGGGTAATTCATTATGCCTGTGAAAAGTGAGTAACATGCTTTTCCACTCGGTCTGCACAAAATCAAACACACAAAAATACCACATAATGGATTTCCCTGTTGCGAGGCAAAGAATGAAAGGCTAGTTGGTCTGCAACGTGCTAAAATCACATTACAATAAATTTCTGTCTGGTAATGAACTTTACTCCACAGAACATCAAAAGAGGAGAGTTCCGTCAACATCCATTTAATAGACCATAAAACAACATTGCACTCTCTGGAGAGAATCTCTCTCTATGTTGGTTCAGCTGTTTGCTGCCAGCTGAGGTCGATGTGGAGCCAATTGACAGCTAGTGTCCCGTCAACTTGGGCTGCCAGAGACCCAGCTGGTGCAGTCAGAAAGACACCTGAGTGCTGTGGTAGGACGCCAAAGGACTGCACCATTAACCCTTTGATGCACAAGACATTTGGACTTTGTCAGTCATTATTCTTTTGAACCAGCATGATTATATTAAGATTGTCACTTTGAGAATCCATTCTGAATTTCTGTCTTAAAAAGTGTAATTAAGACTAATTATTTTTTATTTTATTTTGCAAGACTCATTCTATACTGCTATTTAAGTAGATACCCATCCAGTATTTAACAATCTAGAGTGGTTCATCTTTTATTTAGTCCTCCATCCTGCATTTGCTAGCGTTCACTGAATCCTATGGGACTCAGATCTGTAATCTATACTTCAGCGCTGGAGGAGACCTCATCTCATGTTGTGTTATGTTCCCTTTCCCAGAAAAGATTAAAGCCAGCAACTGTGTATTATGTCAGGCCAGTGGAGCGACCCATAAAAGTCACGCAAGTATAGTGGTGTCATGGTGGTTAACAGTCATGTTGGGGCTCACAAGATATACAAAGCAGAGATTACACTCTTCTCCTGGAGACAACACAAAACTCTTACTCTATAGAGACTGAACAACACAGAACTACAGTATTTTATCCTCTTACAGACATCACTGTCCATTTATGTATTTATATCAGTTAATGCCATCTCATCAGATAATACCTTTTACTGACGAAAAGTTGCCATTTTGATGAAATCTTGAACATGGTTGTGATTGCTCAATATATTAGGATAGGATGGTGGCGTGTGCACACACAGCGGCTCCTCTCTCTCCCGCTAGAGTGGCTCTTTCGTGTTTTTGTGTCGTGTCACTCCGTGTATTTGTCAATCTTCATCATGTCCATCTTCGTCATGTGTACTTGCCCAAAGGCGCTCTTACTCCCGTGAGTTTCTGCTCGACATGCACAGGACAACTTTCTTGGAAGTTCTAAGGGAGTGCGGCCTGCTCCGGAGGCCTGCTCAACCACTGACCCCCACTTCTCAGCCGACACCCAGTCCGCAGTGGAAGTGCCACTGGTGGCAAGTGTGGAGGCATCCAGGCTAGGCTGGGAGCTAGCTCTCACCGGCTGGCTATCCCGACCATCACACTCGCCAATGTTCGCTTGCTGGATAATAAACTGGATTACATCCAGCTGCTCCAGTCATCTTCTCCTGCCGCAAGACTCTGCAGCGCATCGTGAGAGCAGCTGAGAAGATCACTGGTGTCTCTCTCCCTTCCCTCAGAGCCATTTATAACACTCATCTCACCTGCAAAGACATTAGGATTGCAGGTGATCCCACCCACCCCTCCCACAGCCTTTTCAGCCTGCTGCCATCAGGGATGAGACTGCAGAGCCAGAACCAGCAGGCTCAAGGACAGTTTCTTTCACCAGGTGGTCAGGGGACTCAGCTCCCTCCCTGCCCTGCCCCTTGCCACAGCCTTGAACTCTACCCTCACCCCCTGGACTATCTCTCCTCCTCTCTCTCCCGTCAACTCAGGGACTGCGCACTAATCACTTTTTTACTAACTTTGTTGTACTGCCTATATTGTGCTGCCTGTGTGGTACTGCCTGTTGTACTGCCTGTGTTGTACTGCCTGTGTTGTACTGACTCGCACTACAACACAGGATACTGCCTGTTGTACTGCCTGTATTGTACTGCTTGTTGACAGTGGGTCTGAGAGGACTGCAATTTCATCTGTGCTGTATGTCGTACATACATGGTACATTTGACAATAAAGCTGACTTTGAGTTTGATATATATGTTTTATTATAAAAATTACAGAGTTAGTCCATGATGTCAAAGCTCAACCTTTAGTTTCTGTTAGAATTTTCTGACTTTCAGAGGTTTAAAATAAAACCCCAGGAGATACTGGCCACTACAAGAGGTTATTATGATCTTGAGTCTTTATTAGCATTTCTTTGGTCTCGAAGCTGCTTCAGTAGGTAAAAGACTGATCAATACTGCGGCAGGCAAATTGTTTTCCTGAACAGGACAGGGAGGATTGACATGTACTTTTACCCCAAAATGTAAAGAGAATAAATGGTAAAATATTGTAGAAAAAACATCTAACATCATACTTCAATTGTTCGAATCATCCAACAAAAAGGAAATTCTATGATTGTGTCTATCTACGAACACTAAAGGTTTATTCCCCTCAAGTTATCTTCACAAATATGTCTGAATTCGTTTTGACCAGTATCTGCCCTTGATGGAGATTATCCATCCGCCTGTCTGGTGTAGCATGTCAAGACGCTGATTGAATAACATGATTATTGCACAGGTGTGCTTTGGCGTCGTTACAATAAAAGACCACTAAACTCTGCAATCTTATCACACAACACAACGCCGCAGATGTTACAAATTGCAAAGAGGATGTCCCCTCCACTCTTCAACACAGAGTGACGCCCTTGATCCACTTGACAGATGTGGCTCATCAGAATGCTGATTAAACAGCATCATTATGGCACCGGTGTGCTTTGGGCTGCTCGCATTATAACAACGTTCAACAATGTGTACTTTGAAAAAAGGACATTTTATTAGGGCTGCAAGACTAAAATTTCTTTGTTCAGTCAACTTCAGTCAGGTGGATGGATTATCAACACTGAGGTCATGTGGTCTCACAGATTTAAATTAATTTATGAATATACAATTTTTTTTGCGCATAGACAAAGTTTTCAATAATTGATTTCAACAAGTTTTTCACTTCATGGACTATATTATAGGTAATGAAATAGAAAGGTGACAATTTGTTTCGATTTACTTTGTTTTTTCAGAATTATTTCAATTAAAGCTTGAACTAAGCCAAAGATTACAAATCAGGGCAGTAATAACTGCCAAATAAAAATTTCAGAGTGTACACTACTATAAATCCTTTTCCTCTTTTTGAAGAATTTATAGTGTAGAACAAATGGCAATTGGTAAAATTATATCTGGTAGACATGTATTCGATTGCAATCCTTATAACAAAAAAAAAAAAACGTACAAAAAGTGTAGAATGTCTGTTTACAGCCATTTTGATTTCCTGGTTGAGCAAAATCAGCAGCAGTTTACTTTGAGAATACTGGTGTCAAATGTGCGTGAGTTCACGGTGTAATTGTTTTGGCAGGCATGGAAAAAATAATAAACACCTGTCTAGAAATTCTGGCTGGCTTGTATGAATAATTTATGAAAAGCCTTTGCATTATGGCAACAACCTATAACAGTTAGTTTTGTAATTGTAACATGTGAAGACAAGAGTGCATTTAATTCTATGAATACAGGTATACCTCAGCTTACGTCTTTTCAAGTTACATCGTTCTTGGTTACACGTTGTCATTTTACTCAACTTTAAATCCGTCCACAAATATTGAAAAAAAAAATCGATAGTCAGCCCCATAAATTGTGAAAGACGCGGTTGAAGACAAGACAGCGACGTACGAGATGGCAAAGTTTTTCTGTACTAAACTGAAAAACAATATTAATTGTAAGCTTAAAATATATGTCCATAAAATGCATTCATAATTAAAATACAGTATAGAACTGGGAATCATAATTTTTTATTTAGCCTGAAGACAAGTTCGTTCAACTTACGTCATTTTTGGACATCCGCTGGGAGTTTGTCAAATTGTTTTTCAAATTTCACCGTTGATGTTTTATTTAATTTTTTTTTACAGATGACAAGTAAAGCAAATTCAGTAAACAATCCTTTGCCCCATAATAACAGCAGCAATGTAACATGTACGGTACATATAATAAATGACTATTAAGAAATAATTCTATTCAACTGTATGTTGATTATTAGAGAGACCTCTGCACATGCTTTGTCCACTAGAAGAACATCAATTGTCTGTTTGATCAAAATTTAAGGTGTGAAAGCGGGAAGACCAGGTGCCAGAATTTGGATGACTGAGATGTGATTAATAATCCGCGATATCAAATTACCATCTGCTAATTTCAGATTACCCTTTGACAAGATCTGGAAGCAATCTGTAGGAAAGGTGTGTAGAACCATGTGATTTGGTGACAACAGCAATACCCATGCACATCAGCATTTGACTTTGTAATTAATAGTACAAAAATATTTAAATCCTGTCCTCGTCCGCCTATTTGTCTTTATTCACGCAGTCCATTTGCAATTCAATAATACTGTCAATGCTTGAAAAACTTCTTTATGTTTCCCCTGGATACGTGTTTTTGCCACAGGATTTATGTTTGTGCAACAATTAAATTTGATTTGCTATATTAAAGAGAGAAAGAGAGAGAGAAAGAGAGAGAGGGGGAGAGAGAGAAAGAGAAAAGGAGAGAGAAAAAGAGAGAGAAAAAGAGAAGCAGACAGAGACCTAAAAAGTATTGGACAACCATGTCATGGTATTTAAAACATTCACATTTATTAAATGTGAATAAAATATGAAAAAAAAAAATCTAACTTGAGGCGAGGTGTGTGTGTATGTGTGTTTGTGTGCGTGTGCGTGTGCGTGTGCGTGTGCGTGTGCGTGTGTGTGTGTGTGTGTGTGTGTGTGTGTGTGTCTGTGTGTGTGTGTGTGTGTGTGTGTGTTGGTCTGTTGAGGTGTAAAATGTCAGCTTGTCAGAGCAGACACATCAGTGAGGGCAGGTGTGTTGTGATCGACAGGTTTGACATTTAGCTTTAGTTTTTGTACCACAAACTCCATCCATCTCTCTCTCTCTCTCTCTCTCTCTCTCTCTCTCTCTCTCTCTCTCTCTCTCTCTCTCTCTCTCTCTCTCTCTCTCTCTCTCTCTCTCTCTCTGTCTCTCTCTCTCTCTCTCTGTCTGTACTTTAAATCTTAAGCATGCATACATGCATACTTTCAATCTTAAGCATGCATACATGTAAAATAACCCTGTGAAAGTATTATCTAAGGTATGTAGGAAATCTATTTTTCTAAAAAAAAAAAAAAAAAAAAAAGAAGCCATGGGGATATTTTTTCAACACATTTTTTTAAAGACTTCTCTATTCATTTTTTTTTTTAATTTCACAGAAAGCACCTGACTAATTAACAAGAAAATGTGGAAGGATGGGGGCTACATGGTACAAAATAATCAACTTTTTGAATAACACTGTATCCACTCTGTTTCAGTGCAATATCCAACATGGGCTTCCATTTTACTTACAATATTCATCAAACCTTCAGCAATGCTAGCCAGTAAGGATAGGGATATGTAATTATATTTTGAAAAGCCTCTATCCAGGAGGACAGGAAATGCTGACTCTTCTGGAGCAGCTGTTTCCTGTGTATATTTCTATGTTGAAACAAAAATCCAAATTCAAGTGTGAAAAAAGCGTAATGCGACTCATGGGGAGAAACTCTGCCTTGGCAGAGAAACATGAAAAATAAGAAACACTGCATCCAACACAGTGAGTTTCTTCCTTCCACTCCTTTTCACTAGTGCTGAGTGCAGACCCGGAGGTGGACCACATTTCCAAACAGATCAGCCTGAGTCATATCCCAACACTCCCAGACCACCTGGCTCTGCACTCTGAGGGGGATAAGGCCAAAGGATAAGACAAGTTACTGACAGCACACTCGTATTTCTACACACTGAGTTCCAGACTTCAGAAAAAGACTGGTTTGAAGTGCTGAACATCTGCCTTTCACTGCAGTCATGCTGCTCAGCAGCACAGATGAGAGGAAGAATGATTTCAAGTATGTTCCCTTGCAGACTAAACTTCCCATTACACTGAAATGCAAAGCATAATCTGTATCCAGTGAAGGTGTAAACTAGAGCAATAATACATGGAGCTGGGGCAATATCTGGCCCTGAGGGTAGTGTTGGTTAATTAATATGAATAACGATGAATCCTTAATATGCCGCAGACAGACGTGGTGGTCATACAAGGACAGAAAAGTGCAAGGAAAGAGCAAATCCTAAGACAACAAAATTGTTGCCCACACAGCAATGTTGCTCTGTCAATGTGTGTAGCTATTTCAATCATCACATTATCAGATGGTGACTTCAGTTCACTAGGGAAATACGGACATTTAAAATTTCTATTATCGAAGCACTTTAATAACATGAGGGGTTTTTGTTCATTTTTTAGGCTGAATATTTTCCTTTGTGTTTACAAATGGAATAGATTGACAATAACCTCAACACAATAACTGCTGTGCAATATTTGTTTTTTTCATCCAAGATGGTTGGAGACTGTACATTTCGCAAAGAAGAGACCTGTTAAGAGAGCATTGGGAAATTCCAAATGGCAAAGCATTTTTACAGACGTGTCACAAAGTTCCACCCTGTTTTTTTGTTTTGTTGATGATCAACTATGTAGAATGTGCCACTGAGATCTAAAGGAGTACACCTTTGAATGCAGTTTTAAACTTTAAACACAGTTGTCACACTTGTGTTGGATTGTGGGCGGTGGTACCAATGGTGTACAAGCCAAAGGCTCAGTTTTGGAACAGGACTGCCCTCAGAGAGGAACAGTAAAGCTGGTTTGGAAGGCTGCCGGTAAGACCGCTAAGCCACTCAGATGCTTCAGCACCAAACCTGACACCACCATAATGGGAATTATAGAGGGATACCACACAAATCTGGGCTCTGGGGACGAGGAAGGAGGCTAAGAAGGATGAAGGGTGTAACATGCCGGTATCTCTGTGTCGGGCAAACACAAAGCATGTCCACAGATGACATTCATTCTGTTTTAAAAAGGGAGAAAAGTATGTTTCTCTGATGTGTGATATCTCAGAGTTGTCTCTTGTAATCCCAGGTCTGTGCTGCTGAACCTCAGGTTTTCTGAGGGAATCTAATGTGTGTATGTGTGGAGCAAAGTGTTCATGAAGTGTGTGTGCTTGTGCTGTGTGTGTGTTGAAGAGACAGTGGCTCATATCTTTAATCGACCTAAAACTTTGATGTATATCAGCACATTTATTCAGCTCATAAATCTAATACCTTAGAAAGGAAGGGCTGAAAAGGAGGCTTTGGAGCATACACAGCTCCATTTATAAAAGATACCTTTAAAATATAATTAACTTCATCTTCCTGCAGCTCTGCATTCATGAACATCATCAAATAATAAAGGTGATCCCACTCCTGTCGATGGCGTATGGATTGCAAAATATTGAGAGCATCCCTGGAGCTGGGTGGTTGGAGAACTACAAGGTCAGATCTTAGAATAAATCCTATATTGTCAACCCATTTTTCCATTGTGTAATGTTGTGTGTAGGGGCATCGTAGTAAGCATTCAGTCCTTTATGTCTAGTGGTGCATTATTTCAATGTTGCAGTGAATTTAATAGTGCTGCTGCTGAGTGGTTACCTTTCTGCCCTCACTCCACTTTACTTAATGTTTCTAGAAGGACAATAAACCATGACATGACGCACAAACACTATCAAGATGTTGCCTGGCTGCAGGGGGTATGTACGTATAATAGTCAGAAGTATCTGTCTTCTACCGAATACTCAGCATGCTGGTGAAGTACATGGATAATGACAGCATATGGTTCAATGGGCGATGTCAAAAATAGATTATGAAGCAGCATGCAGCCATGTACTGTATGGTACAATGATTCTAATTGGTCTGAGCTGCAAAGGTCATTGAAATTAAAATCTGGAGGTTAGTTAAAGAATGGAAAAAGGAGTTTTATGTTGACTGCGTTGTTGTTTGTTTACTTCCTTATCTAGAGTAACATGTTGTACTACTGCAAGGACTGCTGCATATATGTTTTTGTTGTAAAGATAATGCTCGGTGTGAGGCAGCAGCTTGTGTGTGCAAAATAATGTCTTCTAGCAGAACAAGCTGAAAATATCAAAAAACTTGTAACACGTCAGATCTAATTCAAGTCGTTTCCGGCTGAATACACCCTTGCGTATGCATGCACATCATTTATTGAACCTCCTCCCCACCGGAAAGGGAGGAAGACAGAACATTTAACCCAGGGTAGGTTTCACAACACGAGTGAAGTCTTTCCAAATCACGATCAAGCATTTACACTCAAGATGAAGTCAGCAGATTAGTGCAACCGATCCGTGCCTCCGGGGAGTTGCTTTTACAAGCTTTACATTGTTCAGTAAATTAACTAGATACTTAGGATAATCACTGTAAATAGTTGTAAGTGACTGTGTTGGAATAGAAGTCCTATATTAAGTGGTTTCTAAATCAGGATGGAACAAAAGGATGAAAAATATGTTGGCCTAGATTTAATGCATATTGTTGGAGAAGTTCAGAGGAAAGCATGTTCCCCTAGAAAACATGCAAAATAAAATATATAGAAAATTCAAAACATCTAAACACTGGAAATTTGAAATACAGATGACACTAATGACTGTATCTCCATGAAGTTTTGTCTGTATGAGATTACACCTCTCAAATGTGTCAAGATGGGAAATATTTAGTTTTTTTTTATTTTAAAAAAGGTTCTAAATAATTTGTATTACTAATTATCGCCTGCTGTACAACGTATTGGCATAGTTACAAATGTCATTGTTTTGTTTTTTTATTTTCTACTTTTGCATGACTTCAGCAGAGAATAAAAGTGATAAAATGTCACCATAATGTTATTTGTTCACATGAATAATAATAAAAATAGTAAATTCATACTTCCCATGTCATCTAGCCACTGATCGAAATATTGTGTGCGCCAACAATTTCATCAATGAATATGTTCTTCCTTTCCAACAGTATCAAACGTAATCTCATGCTTATTACTTTAAATTGCTGATGGAGCTCAGCGTGAATCTCATAATAGGCGGATAATTCAAGTTGGGCTTCTGCATACAACACGATATGATAAAGTAGATCGTGTCGTTCCAGTCATCAGGGAATGGAGAGGCCTGAAAGCCTCATTTTCATGCAGGATTTGATTTTATGTATTCATTTTAGATCAAAAGCGTTCGGATGATTCAGATGAAAATAATAAATAGAGGTGAAAATTCAAAAACATGAGAGTATGTGATAGTATTCAAGCTTCAGAGTCAACGGTGCAGTACACAAAGACACAATTTTGAAGTCTCTATCTGACCTTCAGATTGTTTCACAGCGGAATCAAGGTTTTTCAACGAGAGGCCTGATTGTACCAGATCAAAGTATCCAAAAAATTTGTGACTGGCTTGGTCCCATGTCAAAGCGACTCAAAAATTCTTTTAATGCAGGTATGAAAAATGAGGAATGAAGAATCACTTTTAGATGAGAGGTTGCTTTTTGCCCAATTCTAGTTAAAAAAAAAAAAAAGAGAAGAAGACAATCAACCATTTCATTTCTTGATATTTCATCTTGTTGCTGTTGAAGAGATACAGTATGTCCAATGTTTCAATGGGGAAGAATCAAGGTGATGCCTTCCAAGTGCTAATAATTTTAATTTAGACACTATATGATGTCACTCTTCTTTGGTCTCATTTCGTTAGATCAGGAAAAGGCATTTGACCGTGTTGAGCACAGCTTCCTCTGGACAACTATGGAGAGGTTTGGGTTCAGCAACGAGTTCATTGCCAAGATCAAGGTGTTGTACAGTGACGTTGAGAGTATTCTGAAGTTTAACGGCAGTTTGTGTGCCCCCTTCGGGGTGCATCGGGGCATCCGGCAGGGTTGTGCCCTGTCTGGGATGCTCTATGCACTCTCTCTGGAGCCCCTCCTCTGTAAAATCCGCAAAAGCATCGATGGTTTGATTTTACCTGGTGTTAGAGAGAACATTCTTTTATCTGGCTATGCTGATGATGTTGTTGTTCTTATCAAAAACCAAAGGGATGTTAATGTTCTGGTGGGTTTGAGAAACTCATTCAATGTTTTAACTGCTGCAAAAGTAAACTGGAACAAAAGTGAAGCCCTTGCTGTTGGCGAGTGGCATGGCAACCTCCCGGTTCTTCCTCAAAACTTGTGTTGGAAGACTGATGGTCTCAAATATCTCGGTGTGTACCTGGGAAATGAGACAACAACCAGGAAGAACTGGGAGGGCGTCATTGACAAAATAGAAGGGAAACTTAAAAAATGGAAATTGTTGCTCCCCAGAATGTCGTACAGAGGTCGAGTTTTAGTGATAAACAATCTGGTAGCCTCGCAGCTGTGGCACCGCTTGGCCTGTATGGAACCCCCATCAGGGTTTCTAGCCCAAATCTAGACCAAACTTGTTAACTTTTTCTGGGATGGGCTGCATTGGGTGCCTCAAGGAGTGTTGTTTTTATCAAGAGAGGAGGGGGGACAGGGCCTCATCCACCTGGCTAGCAGAACAGCCATGTTCAGATTACAGTTCATCCAGCGGTTTCTGACTGGACCAGCGGATCTTACATGGAGAAAGGTGACCAGCTGCATATTCAAACGTGTGAGCCACTTGGACCTGGATGCTGCACTGTTTTTAGTGGACTCTATGTTTCTAAAGTTAAATGGTTTGCCTCCGTTTTATCAGGGTCTTTTTAAGTCATGGGCCCTTTTTAAAAGCAGCCCAGGAAAAAGCTCTGACTCTCTGTTCTGGTTACTGAAGGAACCACTAGTGCATGGAGCCAGGCTGGACGTCTGCAGTGGAGCCACACCTGGGCTGTCTGCAGCGCTTTGCAGAACCAGGACCATGACCCTCCAGCAGCTGGTGGACAACGCCGGGCCTGCGTTGGCGGATGCCCAGGCTGTGAGCTCCCTGCTGAACATCCAGTCCACCAGGGTGGCTCAGAGGGTGCTAAATCTGTGGAGGCAAAGACTCTCCAGGAAGGAGAGAAGCCTCCTCCTGGACTATAGTACAGGGACTATGCCGAACAGCAAAGATCCTTTCCCTGAGGTCTACATCAGTCCCGTTTGGAGAACTGGAGGGCCCTCCCCTCGGAGATGAATGACAAATCAGTCTGCACACGGCCAACACAAAAATACTGTACAGACAATGTGTAAAAGTAATCAACAAGAGAAGCCTGTGTGACAGAGTACCCACTACCTGGGCCAACAGGATGACAGGAAATGGACCTGACCCACAGTGGAGACTTCTATACAAACCTCCCCTCAAGAAAAAAACAGCCGACCTCCAGTGGAGGATTTTACATGGTGCCATCGGTTCCAATGCTTTTATCTCTGTTTTTAACCCTGCGGTGTCCAGCCAATGTCCCTTCTGTCCCCTTCGTGAAACAGTCTTTTATGCTTTTAGTGAGTGTAGGAGACTTGCAGTGTTCTTCACTCTTCTAACGAATGTTTTTAATTTGTTCAGTGAAAATTTTAGTATCAGGAAATTCATCTACGGTGCTGGGTACAATAAATCGAATCAGAGAAAGTGGCAGCTTTTAAATTTTATCTCTGGAGAGGCAAAACTCGCAATTTATGTGACCAAGAAGAGGAGAATTGAAAACAGTACTGTTCAAGAAGCAGCTACTGTTTTTTTGCTGTAACATCAGATGTCGCTTAAAACTAGAATTTGGTTTCTATAAAATGACAAAAGACCTAAATAACTTCAGGAACATCTGGTGTTACAAAAATGTCCTATGCACTTTAGTTGATGATCACCTCACTTTTGCAAACTTCCTGATATAATGCACTGATTTTTAAATTGTATTTCCTTTTATTTATTGGTATTTAGTGTTTTTGAAGTTTCATCTAATGAAAAATTGTAAAATGTTCTGAATGTGATTGAAGATTTTTTGCCAAAAATCTTCTTCTTCTGAAACACTTTAGTACTTTCATCTAATGTAAAATTGTAAAATGTTTGAATGTGATTAAAGTGTTTTTGCAAAAACAACAACAACAACAACTTCTTCTTCTTCCACTTTGCGTCTTTTCTCTTCAGGGGTTGCCACAGCAAATCAGTTGCCTCCATCTAACCCTGTCTTCTGCATCTTCTTCACTCATGCCAACTACCTTCATGTCCTCTTTCGCTACATCCATAAACCTCCTCTTTGGTCTTCCTTTAGGCCTCCTGCCTGGCAGTTCAAAAGTCACCATCCTTCTACCAATATATTCACTATCTCTCCTCTTGACATGTCCAAACCATCTCAGTCTGCTCTGCTGTTGTTAAATGTCAGTTTCTGGTTTCTTAGACTGATTTCATGGTCAAAACTTGCTGATATTGAAATTAATGTATGGAGTGGAGATGGAGAAGACAGAACAATATGGTGTTAGGCAGAGAACAGAGTGGAAGCAAAGAGGAAAGTGGGGGGATGACCAGTGAATTCTAATTGGACTTCTATAATTATTTCACACCATTAGATCTGCCGTCTATAATTAACTACCTATTTGGATTAGGTAGTACAATGTCACTGGGAGAGGAGGGGGGAAGAGAGACGGAAAAGGAAAGAGAGTGATTATGGATAAGAAAAAAACAAGTGTGCCCAGATGTAGGAGAGACACAAGACAGGATGAGCAATAAATTAAATGAAAGTGAGACTGAAGGTCAGCTTTTAATTTCAACAGATGCAAAAAATTAGAAGCAACTAGCCAGAAACGTCACCGACATTTATGCCCATGCTGTCAGCGTGAAGCGGAGAGTCTGGGAGATAATAAAGAGTTATAACTTATTTGTTTATTTGCTGTAATACAATTTGGCACCAACTCAGGTATTGGACTGATGCTGTTAGCAAATTTATGGAGGTGAGATACTAGATGAGAAAATAGGCGTTGAACCTGGTGATGGTGCTTGTAGTAACACTGAAGCATAATGAATCTGGTTCTCCAAGGAACAACAGGAGATGTTGCTTGTATGCACAAGGGAATCCTGGACCGCCACCACCATCATAGAATTTGAGAACAGCTATTACCTTTTGCATCTGCTTGAGAAGACTGAAACCAAGACATCATTCATTTCACACCTTAACTAATTTAGTTTTCTGTTTTTAGACAGAGACGAAAAGACACATTTATAGGCAGTTTAATCCAAGACTTGCTGTAACGGATTTGGATGCATTTGGGGAAAGAGAGTACATGAACATGGCTTGAATAAAGAGCATAAACAGGTGACGGTGAACGTTAATCAGATACATTGAAGCACCTCATGAAGCCACAAAAAAGAATGTCATGTTAATGAGATGATGAACATTAAATTGTGAGGTAGAGGCATAACACACCTTTAATACAAGACTTCACTTAAGAGCTGGAAAAGACAGAAAGGGTTAAGTGAATATTAGTTATTTTGTGAGCGTTTTGTGTGTGTGTGTGTGTGTGTGTGTGTGTGTGTGTGTGTGTGTGTGTGTGTGTGTGTGTGTGTGTGTGTGAAGAGAGAGAGAGAGCAGGATGGTCCGACAAAAAGATGGACAGGGAGCAAGTGGCAGAGAAAGAGACAGAAGAAATTAGTGTGTGTGTTGAGGTGTGACTGCCCTGCTCTACTTGACTAATGAGCTGGTGTTAACTCAGAGGAAGTCAGAGCTCATTCTGGCTACGCTTGACCCTGGTGCTAACGCTAACGCTGTGTGACAGCTACATATTCACCGACTGCCACCATCAACCTCAACTCTATTCATTAACTCCCTTATCCTCAGTGTGGGGATGAAATTGCGTTTGTATGCTTGTGTGTATGCACCTCGCAAAAAAATAACATATCATACCGCGTCATTTAAAGATGTCATTTCATCAGCAGTCCTAAAGACACAGTCACAAATCTAGTCTAAATGACACCTGCTCACAACTAAACAACTGCCATTGGTGCTTGAGATTAATGTGTGCTACTTTAAGCCTTGCATAGATTTAATAGTCTGTATACACAATTATTAGAAGTCATAGAAATCTGTAAATCTCTTTTGCAGGTAGACAAAACCTACCATTCGTCTCATTCTATGTGAATTTCTGGACATATTCTTATTTCACTCATCATGGCATCCGGGCTCCAAGGGCTCGGGATACAGGTGGATGCTGGGGTGGCAAACGAGAGAGGGAGAGATGGCAAATTGCTACACTCTAAATAGATGCCAACTGAGAGGGTGTGTTGATGGTACTTAATGGAAATGAGGCATGTCTTGTCCGTATGTGCATATGTGTATCTGCACTAGTGTGCTTGAATTGCCTGCATGAATTGGCTCCATTCACTGTAATGAGAAATTCCACTATTAAAAATAATCTTTTTGGACCAAACAAAGGTGTATAAACAATTATTAAATTTGAATAAAATACTGGAGTAGAACTCAAGTAATATGGCGTAGGAGCTATTTAGCCATAGGGCACTATTCCAGACTGCATGCATGGATGTACCCATTATTAGTTTTTGATTCAATGACTAGCACACAATACTCTTATTTTCTCATAATAAGTATGTATGTGTTTGTGGCTTTCATGGTGAGTGGATCATTTAATAACTGCTGGGTTAACAAATGACCCTCAGACAATCTTTCCACCCCTGTGGGGTACAGCTTACACGGAAATACAGACAAAAGCAATGTCTCCAAAGTATCAGAGAAGGGCTAAATGGAGAAGGAAGGAGAAGAAAAAGCTAAATAACTAATCAAACTGAATAACTAATGGTAAAAGGAGAAGCAGCAGGGAAATGGAAATGCAAATGCTAAGGGAAATTGGCCTTTTAAATACCCAATTAGAATCTGTATTCCTAATGCATTTTGTGAACCGCAGTTATTTATTTCTCTTTTCAAACTGCATTTTCAAATAGATTTTAAATGCTATTACTACCTCCGTTGAGAGGTTATGTTATCAGTCAGGTTTGTTTGTCTTTGTGTGTGTATGCTTTTCAACAGCAACCCTTCCGGGTGCTGGATTTTTACTGGGTTTTGTGTGAATTCAGATGTTAAATACATCCACTCTCACAGCTCTACATACATCTGCAATGGAGAAAGACTGAGATAGCAAAATTACCTGGTCACTACATTTTTAGCCTATAGTCTGACCTTACATGACAGCTATTATTTTATCACCCAAAGCTGAGGTGAAGCAATGCAAGATGATTTTAACTATAAGAAACTATACACAATTTCTAGTGGTGAAGATAGAGAGGTCCAATATTTCAACTTTGAAGAAATTATTAAACTTTGAAAATAGATTTGTAAATCATATGACATGATTGATTGACAAATGTATGTGTTGTCGGACTGCCTTTATATTCACAATGTACGCCATACACCTCAGAACCTCTTAACAAATTGTTTCTCATGAGACGCGACTGTCATGTCCCGTGACGTACAGCAGTAGGGAAATAGTGATATCAAGCCCTGATATATATTAACATAATTTAAAAGTGCTGACTTGTGGCAGGCGGTGACAAATCAAAGATGTAATCAACAAGGTTCCTCCTGTGCCATCATCGTTATCCGCTGACTTGTGTCTTCACAAACTTCAGATAATAAAACAAACATGTGCAGTGAATTATAGCATGGTGCAGATTTAGAACATGGTCACATGCAATGCAAATTGAAAAGTAATTCATTATAGGGCCTGATGGTAAGATGAAGAAACAGTCAACAGTACTTTAAAAAACAACAACTTTATAATTATCTGAGATTATAAATCAGGAGAGGAAAAGTTGGCAGTGTTCGAAGGTCATTAATTTTGGACGATAATAACAACCCAAGGCCTTTTTATTCATTAATTAGAAGCCCCGAGGTATATGTGCTGAAACAATGTGCAAGTGAAACACTGATATTTTGTTGTGAATTTGCAGTCACGGCTCCCAAGGTGTTGAATTAGGTGGTTGCTGACAAAAGATTGCTGTCTGAGTTGTGACCTGATGAGCTTCTTGTCACGATCTATCCTCCAGCTCCTTGTTTCCTTTGTGGTCCAGAACCCTCCTGTTTGAGTATGCATTGGAGTTGAATGCCATACATATGTACTTTACTTACAGTGGAAAACATGTCAAAGATGTAGGAAAGATAAAAAGAGCAATAGAATAAAAAAGTATGCTCTGGATATATGGAGAAGCAATAACACAGCCAGCCAGCTGTTTGATGAAGACTTCTGTCATAAGTTTTCCCATATGGCTGGTCTTGTCTCTTTCATCTGTACGATCGGACAGCTGTATGGGAGCTGGGGAAACGTAACTATCAGGCTATACATATGGGAGCTGTCTGTTCTGGATACCCCTTGGCAGATCAAAGCTATGGAATCCACTGAATCATGTTTCCACTGCTAAGTCGGAGGAGAAGGAAAAGACTTCTGTGAGGATCCTCAATGATCTCTGGAGTTATTGGTGTACAGTGTGGATTAAAGAAATGTGGTGATGCTGCATATAGACAAGGTTTTTACTGCACATGAACATGTATTTAGTTTTCACAGTCTTGCAGGAGGAAGCAACATTCAGAAAATGTATAACAATATAATCGATTTTTTAAAAGTTGGTCTGGGAATTTCCAATGGTAAGACTTGCAGAGGAAATTATACGTACAGTATGCTGGCCAGTGACTTTAACATAACCACAATTGAGATGCTGATTAAGTTAGGCTCATTGGGGTGCACACTCATTCTTCCTAGGACCACAGTCCTGAGACCCTGTCCAGACCAAGACTCCAACAGAGCTGCTCTGCATGTTCTTATAGTAGTCTGGAGTTGATATCTTCTGGACTTCGGAACTTCCTGGATTCCTTCCTTACCTGATCAGCTTTTATGATACAGGGGAACTTCCAATGATTTATAAGGTTCACTATTCACGACTTTTGATTTTTTTTCCACCTTTCATTGTACCATTTGTGTTTTTCTCCTTTCGACTCTGAAGAGATTAAAGCAATCAGGGCTCACCGGTCAGTCTAAAGTGACTTCATTTAGCCAGATCACGATGAAACACATGTTACTTCAATGCTGATGCCCTCCTTGTAGAGAGATCAGTGCTGTTAGCTGCTCTTTTCTTCTTATGATCTCCGGTCTCTCAGCAGGTGTAGTATAGGTGGAAGGCACCACACCAGAAAATGTTCTCCAGTTTGAAAAATACAACCATTGCTGAATGTCTTTTCTGATGAAGATTCAGACAGTCCAAAAATTAACAAAAGTCTAGCAGAATGATCATTTGGATAAATATAACTGCACCTCTAATAAAGGATGTGGATTTAGACGGACAACACAAATCTGAATGTTCCAGCCTATCCACTGGCATCCCTCAGACTTCTGTTTTCAATCACCTCTCTACACCAACTACCCTGTTTTTTATGGTTAGAGTTAGGAGTAGGGTCCCCATAGATATAAGTATCTGCCAAATAAATGCAGTGCAATGTAACTTGATTTCAATGATGTTAACACATGTGCCCAGTACATGCTAAACAAACAACATCAATATCTTCCCTTTTTCTTTGTTTCCGTCCCTGCTTCATTCAGCTACATACATATTCAATTCTCAGTCTCCCCTGCCCAACAGTCCCAACACACAAATTTTATGCATATTTATTAACTGCTGTGTCAATCAAAGAGCACCATTAAGTTCAACAAGAGTGAAAAACCTGCTCACATCCAAACACATCCGAAGTACATTTACATAAAGCCATCAACTGGCATCTATGCATGACTCATTAATGACACCACACCCAATTTTGGAAATGACATTAATTTCACATGGGACATCAAAGCCTCCCACAAGAGTTAGTGAACATAATTTAAATCCATTTAAGATAACTATGCTTTAGTTGTGCAGCCGGGGTGAGAATGTATTGAGTGATTAAATATATGGACCCCTATGATAACACAATGAGAGATTACATAATGAAACTTCTCAGGAAAATTAAATTAAATGTACTGTTGATACAGAGCTTTCACATTTCTTTTTCAATATAGAATGAACTGACTGACTACACTAATTCCCTGGAACACATAATGCAGTCAAGAGGAAAATAAAGTAAAAATACATGTCCAGAATTTAGCCTTACAGCCTTACTCTCTCTGCCAAACCCATCCACTTGATTGATGTTTTCATTTATTCACAGCTCAAGGACTGTAGTATCTCCATTTTTTTTATTTGTGTGTTTGTGGGTGAAAGAATATTATTCAAAAATCTACTTTTTCCCCATCATTAAAACAATTCTGTTCTACTTTGCTTACCGGTCAGAGAACACTTCCTAATTGAGCTTTTTAAACTCCAACTTCTTTTGATCTCATGACACTCTCGCCTTGGAGATATACAGTATAATGTTAGCATATGTTATCCTGTTGCACCACTAATTTAATCTCACTGTGCTGCTCCTTGGCTACAAAGGAATCCCATACCCCTGAAGTCCATGAAAGTAACATAGTCGTCTGACACCACAGTATATTTGGAAACACAAATGATGTCCCAAAAATCCATTGCAGTAATTCAACATACCAGAATTGACCAAGTAAATCCTGAATGAGAGCAGTTTGCTTACCAAAGTATGTGCAACTGCACTCTGATGGCTACATGGAGGTCATTCGCATTATTGCGCAACTTTAAAGCAGATACAGATGATAATCATACATAAATATCAATGCACATCAGATTCAACAGTTTAAGTTTGTGTAGATTTTGCTTTTTCTTTATTTATATAGGCGTGTAAACATTCATGCAATAGCTTTGTGTTGCAGTATGTTTAAATTTTGTGTGCCTTTGGTGACAGCTTTACATGCAAAGCAGCTCATGAGTCTGTCATGTCCAGTCACCATCAGGAATCCTATTTTCTCTCCTCTCATTATGTACATTGTTGTCAGACTCTAAGGGTAGTTTGCGGCTTTATTTTGTTTCTCAATGACATTGGACAGGGAGCAAAATCTTGGTTTGTTGTTGACATTGTGTATTTGTCACAGCAGGTGGTACAGCAATTGAACTGGGCTCATTAAGTCTATAAAACTCATTAGAAAGTCCCATAAATCGAACTGCAATTCCATCAATAAATGTCTATCCAGCTAACCTCTGTCTAAAACTAGTTAGCCGTCCAGAGATATATGGCATTGGTCTACCTGCTCTGCCAAATCAGAAACAATCTGTGCATATACAGGTTCTTCTAATGTGCATATACAGGTCCCTAACTCAAAAAATTAGCATATTTCATCTGACCACAAAAAAAGTGTTTTTAATACAAAAAAAGTCAACCTTCAAATAATTATGTTCAATTATGAATACTTGATGAATACTTGGTCAGGAATCCTTTTGCAGAAATGACTGCTTCAATGTGGCGTGGCGCGCTGAGGTGTTAAGGAGGCCCAGGATGCTTTCATAGCAGCCTTGAGCTCATCCACAGTGTTGGGTCTGGTGTCTCTCAACTTCCTCTTCACAATATCTCACAGATTCTCTATGGGGTTCAAGTCAGGAGAGTTGGCAGGCCAATTGAGCACAGTAATGCCATGGTCAGTAAACCATTTACCAGTGGTTTTGGCACAGTGAGCAGGTGCCAGGTCGTGCTGAAAAATGAAATCTTCATCTCCATAAAGCTTTTCAGCAGATGAAAGCATGAAGTGCTCCAGAATCTCCTGATAGCTAGCTGCATTGACCCTGCCCTTGATAAAACACACTGGACCAACACAAGCAGCTGACATGGCCCCCCAGACCATCACTGACCGTGGGTACTTGACACCGGATTTCAGGCATTTTGGCATATACTTCTCCCCAGTCTTACCCCAGACTCTGCAACCTTGATTTCCGAATGACATGCAAAATTTGCCCTCATCCGAAAAAAGTACTTTGGACCACTGACCAACGGTCCAGTGCTGCTTCGGGTCAGGCGCTTCTGCCGCTGTTTCTGATTCAGAAGTGGCTTGACCTGGGGAATGTGGCATCTGTAGCCCATTTCCTGCACACGCCTGTGCATAGTGGCTGTGGATGTTTGTACTCCAGACTCAGTCCACTGGTTCCACAGGTCGCCCAAGGTCTGGAATCGGCCCTTCTCCACAATCTTTCTCAGAGTCCGGTCACCTCTTCTGGTTGTGCAGCGTTTTCTGCCACACTTTTTCCTTTCCACAGACTTCCCACTGAGGTGCCTCAATACAGCACTCTGGGAACAGACTATTCGCTCAGAAATTTCTTTCTGTGTCTTACCCTCTTGCTTGAGGATGTCAATGAAGGCCTTCTGGACAGCAGTCAGGTAGGCAGTCTTACCCATGATTGCGGTTTTGAGGAACAAACCAGGCTGGGAGTTTTTAAAAGCCTCAGGAATCTTTTGCAGCTGTTTAGAGTTAATTCGTTGAATCAGATGATAAGGTTAATAACTCATTTAGAGTACCTTTTCATGATATGCTATTTTTTTTTGGGGGGGGGGGTTGATTTTTCTTTATTTTTTTGCTGAAATCATCAATATTAACACAATAAAAGGCTTGAACTACTTCAGTTGTGTGTAATGAATCTAAAATACATGAAAGTCTAATGTTTATCAGTACATTACAGAAAATAATGAACTTTAACACAATATGCCAATTTTTTTGAGAAGGACCTGTATATGGTCTATTAAATTGCACAAATTAATGATTGCAGATGTCTTGTGGTAACGTTTTCCGTTTTTTTTCTACGTTCAACTCTTCCCATCTCATTCTTTGGTTTCCCTGTAAATTTCCACACACATGCATGTCCACACATTCTTATTAGACTCTCAAAGTAACTCAGCACCTCTTTCATCTCTATTTCTCATTTGCTCCTCTGTCTTCACCCCGTCCTCTAATCCCTCCCATTGCCCCCATGCCTGCTGTTCATCCACGTGTGATTGATGGAGGGAAGCATTCATCCTTCCCTGCTCCATTCAGCGCTGCTCTGTCCCTAAAGTCCCCCCGCCCATCCTTCTCTCTTACCTGTCACCAGATGGCTCACCACCTGCCGACAACAGTCAACAAAAGCTGCAATTACCCTTCATGTCCAACAAAGGAAAATTCGCACAGTGTACACACACACACACACACACACACACACACACACACACACACACACACACACACACACACACACACACACACACACACATGAAAGAGGAGTGGGATATGAGGAAAGTAAGCTGCGACCATCCTGCCATCATTCACCTAAACATATGGTCTATATGACATCATTATCATTCTAATCACAGCAGTGTCTTCTAGTCTTTCTAAACATTCAAACCATCACAAATTTGTTCTCCACTCCACTGGATTCATGATCAGAGGGTATATTAACAAGACTTGAGCTCTAAGTTATCTACCCAGTCATTATGATTTGCATCATTTTTAACATCAGTTGAAAACTGAGCAGAAACCGGCACATAACTCATGGCGAAAAAAGCAAATGAAAACGTCGCTGCTTGTTCCCAAAAGCCTCCACATCAATGTAGTCTGTCATCACACATTGTTAGAAGTTGTATTCAGCGTCATGTACACTCAGACGAGTACCCTGACATCCACGTTTACACGGAGCACTACATAGTTGAGTTAATGATGGGTAAAAGGAGCCAGATTGGTTAGAACTGCAAGCCTGTGTCTTTATACCTTAATGACGGTTATTATTCTGTCATACTGTGACTCCCATTATGCAGGAATGTTACTGACTGTAAGATATTTTCTTCCACACACCATAATTACATGTGATTGATTATGCATGTGTGTGTCGTGGTGTCTGTCGGCAGTTCCCTATTGCCGCTGATAATTACAAAGATGACTGACAGCTATGATGAACGGAGTCACTGCTTCACTGTCATCCGGTTGCCATGCAAAAATGAGGTCTGAAAAAAGAATCATGAAAAATTTTATTAAACTGATTGTTCAATATGATATGTGTGAAATATATCCTCCTTTATACAAACCTTCGTCACAGTGTGATGCTTCAGTTAGAGTCTTCAATATTTTCTTGAGGCAGTCCTCCATTCCAGACGTGCAAAGAGAGAGAGAGAGATGTCAGGAGGTGGTTGGGGCAAACACGAGAGTATTCCCCAACAGGGCCATGGTTGGATTCATGTTGCTATACAAAGGCAAGGTATATTATGCTAAATTCCAATCTTATTAGTCTTCGGTTCTGCAGTTTCTTAAAATGTGGTCATTCTACTTACACATTCAAACTGGAACACTTTCTGTAAAAGGGCTCTGTGAAAATAACACAGCATTTTGATTTGGGTTAACACGTGTCAAACACTGCATTTCCCCTTGTTTCAGGGAGCACGAGGCAGCTAGTTACTGTTATGTAGGTTACTGTACAATACACGTGTTGACCTGAATTATCAGAAGTCGTGCCCCGCCTCTCGCCCGTAACTGGCTGGGATAGGCTCCAGCGTGACCTGTGACCTACTAGGTGGAAAATAAATCTTGAAAGAATGAACATGTTAAAATATAAATAAAATATCTCCTGTTCACAAATAAAAATGTTTATAAAAAAAATCTATTTAGTTAACTGAGGTCACTCTGGGGCACCAAAATGAAATTCAACTCGAAGTGTGATAACTGGTTAAGCCTCGTTCATTTCAGGAAATCTCTACTAAAGCTCAATAACCTCCAAGGAAACAGGTTTAAATAAGCCTGAGCTGCGTTTACACTGCACTCTGCCTTTCTAAATTAAAGTGGCTCAGGATGACTCTCCAGAGGAGCTTCAAGTCTGGCCCAAATAAAAAATAGGGCTGTCACTGCCATCACAGCATTTTTCATTATGGTTCATGACCAAGCAGAGCAAAAAATTGGAAAGTGACTTTAACCTGCAATCTCTTTCTTGACCAGCAGGGTGCAATTCCACTGGTTGCAAATATGTGTCATCTTTTATGCAAACCTACAGGGCTCTCCTGTGATTTCTTAGATTTTTGTTCCATGTATAGTAAAACAGACAGTAAATCAAAATTATTGAGAGCATGGTTAAGTTGTGAAGGACAGGTTTCTGCAAAAGTCTCCCCAGGTTCTCAGACAGATTCAGTCCAGACATCCATAATTGGATGAACTGGTTAGCAAATCTTTTGTAAGGCTAATATAAATCATTAGGTTGTGTGATTGGATTAATCTGCATAGCAATACATTTAAATCTTAAGAAAGAAGTCTATAACTTCCAAATATCCTCACATTTTGACCAATTGGCTGTTTCACTGGCCCATTTTAAGTTGTATTATTTGTAGGAACTTTGCTGTACGCACCAATGCCTTTCAATAAACTCACTTTTGCGATTTCATACTCAAGTGAACATTGATTTGGTTTTATTGAAAAGTGGATCCATTACTTTAGGCCAAGCAAGACGATGGCTTTAGCTGTCAGTGAAATGTCCATAAAGAAGTAGAGCATTGAGACTTACAGCTCAGAAATGAAAAAAAGTCCTCATCCATGCATGAATCACTTTGCCTTACTTCTTCCTTAATTAGTCCATTCCAGGTTATGATGGATATATCAAATATGATTTATTTCCATCTCATATTTCACATGGGTTCTGAATATTTATTACTGTGTGATGTTATTGGTTATTGCTGCTTTCAAATATGAATGTGCTGTCATGCATACATGTACACACATTTACAGACTCACATAGACAAACGCACGCATGCACGCATGCACGCACGCACGCACGCACACACACACACACACACACAGATAGACAAAGCTACGGGATGTTTCTCACACAGGGAGGCCAATCAAACTTTGCTCTCTCCTCGTGGAGCAATCAGCAATAATAACCAGACCAATTACATCAGTCAATCATGTAATATCAATTATTCCACTCCTTAGGTAAAAACACTAAAATCCTTTTACATATGTAGACACACTTTTACACATAACATCTACGCATACATGTGCTAAGTTATGTGTGGAATTTAAATTCGAGTCAACTATCTTTAGATTTGAATGAAAGCAGAATGTAGTTTTCAAGCTGTTACACTTGACAAATTAGTTCACATTTATTGTACGATAGTTTTCACATCACCTCTGTGTCTTGTCATAGAGATGCTGTTACAATATGTTGACATCTTGCTCTTATCTTCACAAGCCCATGACACATTTAAGCCATAATTTACATTTCCAGTGTTCTGTTCTGAAGTTTCTGTCTAGTCTTGTGAGAAGCTCTTACCAGGGATACATGAAAAGCAAACTTGGAAGAAAAATCTAATACCCTCACAAAGGTGGGAAAGATTCACAGTTAGGAGCCCCAATATATAATAGTACAGTCATTAAAGGCTGTCACGAGAGTTCATAAGCTGTTTTCAACGGTTGCATGAAGCCCCAGACAAGCAGGTTACATTCTAAGAATCTTCTTATTCTAAGCAAGTGTAAATCCATGTCTAGGATGTTCTATATATATCTCACTCATTTTATTTTGATCATGGGTCCCAAGTCATTTCCCTTTTCACCCAAATTATTTACTCCAAACCTTTTACAACATGTGCTAGCAACATAAGGATATTTCTCAAAAAACACCGGTGTTCTGTAAGAAACCAGAATAAATGTAAGCACAAGTACCTTCCAGTCTCCCCAGTCTCCCTCCACAGATGTAAGCGTCTTGTTCCTTCACACTGTTTTGGTGGTGTAGAAATGATGTAGAAATAACCTAGCAGGTGACTGCAGGTGTTGTATGAATTCCATTAGTTCTACATTCGGCCTTGGACAAATAATAGATCTTGTCACCAGTAATGCATGTCAACTTGCCATCTCGCTGCACTTTACATCACACATGTTAATCTAAATTCTGGTCACTAGCATGCGAGCGATTCATCTGGGCACTTTGACCTTGCGTTTTGCTCCTGCCCCTTAACCCCACCTGAAAAATATGACTTGCAATAGTGAAAATTCTGAGGTCTTTGCCAGTTTATTACAATGGAATTAGAATACATTTAACTTTGCCAGTCAGGAAAACAAAATCATCTTTCCAGAAAAATATTCAGTGAATTAATTTGGATTAAACGGCTTCTTGGGTGGCACGATGGCACAGTGGGTGGCGCTGTCGCTGCACAGCAAGGCAGTTTCGGGTTTGCGTCCCACTCTGGGCGCAGTTTGCATGTTCTCCCCATATCTGCGTGGTTTCTCTCCAGGTTCTCTGGCTTCCTCCCACCTCCAAAAACATGCGCTTCAGGTTATTTGGCCTTTCAAAATTGCCCATATAAGTCAGTGTGTGTGTGCGTACTTGTCTGTGTCTCTGCGTGGCTTCAAAGTGCATTGGTGTTGCGCCAGGAGTTTCCCCTGCCTCATGCCCTCAGTCAGCTGGGATAAGCTCCAGCCCCCTGCAACTTTTCACAGCGGATGGAGTGGTTGACGATGAATGAGTAAATGAATAAAAGGCTTCTTTCAGTCCACCTCCATCAAAAGAACACATGATCCTACAGAGGTGTCACATCCTGCAAGCTAAATCCAAGGTTCATCTGTTGTAAAGCCATGCTATTTTACTATTTCAGTCGTCTGTCCAAAGTGGAATCACTGTGTTGTTGATTAATTATATTCCTGTAGTGGCTTGGAACATTTGGTATGAGCCGAGAGCCCCACTTCCAACATGAATTTATTTACAAGATTCATTATCGGAGGCACGTCCAGCTCAATATCTGTGAATTATTAACTTTAAAATATTCTCTTCACCTGGTTGTCTTTTGAGTGGACAGGCTGTTATACCAAAGTGTATTGTAGAAGTTGGTGCTTTATGCTCAGGCCATGTTTTTTTTACTGCAGAAACTTTGGTCACGCTGTCATTAAAACTCTTTCTTCTTGTCAACATGCTCAATCTGCAGCCTCTTTATTTGCTCGTTGACATAATGAACTACCCTGAGTGTTTGCTAAGGACCTACATTATTTATTGATGAGGTTTCCGAGTTGACAATCCTCAACTCGGTCTCAAACACTGATCTTCAGTCAGAAAAGCTATGTATTGACCTGTGCAGGAGTGCATAACGGCTACTGATGATCAATGCATGACTCCAAGTGAAAGCTGCTTTAAGGTGGTATTTATTTAAATGTAATCATGGTGATATCACCACAGTGTGAATCATGATATGAAAAGGAATGATTTCCTTGTGAAAAAGGGATGAAACTTTGTGTACACTTGCAAGTGATTATTGTAAGATGTAGACACAGACTACTTTCCCTTTTCCCAGGAACTAGTGTCAGAAACATTATTTATCGTCTTAACAGAGTTCAGCTACGATAACTTCTGAGTTCTCTTTTGTTATACCTGATGGAAAGAATAAGGTGTGTCCCGAAGTGTTACGACAGATTTGCATTTTCCCCTCAAGTTTACCAGACAGTCGTGCAGTGTGTACTGAGGACTATGCCACAAAACCCCACTCTCTCCTCTGACAACTCCATTACAACACAATGAAGGGGGGTACAGGATTGGAAGGAATCCCACCAAGCTGAGATGGCAAACAGTAATTCCGTAGAGCAAATTGAACTTAGAATCCAATTCCATGGACAGATTTGATGTGATGTGCAGAAATTAACTTGTAGCTGACAGACGAACTGCAAATGAAGAAATAGACAACATTGTAAGACTGAGATTAGCATCACGGTAAAATATTGTCAAAGCTCCTTGTGTGTTATATATTTCCAGCTCTCAGTTGTTGTGTGTGATGCATCAAGGTTGTGTTTATGCATTTCGTGCTTACCTGGTATGTAATAGTAATCCTTAATGTGACTCAGGTCAAATTTAGTTGAAAATATCCATCCATCCATTATAGTTCCAGGAGGGTGGATTTTAACCATGTCACCTGTATTAACAACCCGGCTACAGGTTAAATACCTCCAAACCCCTACTGTTCAGTCAGAACTGAAGAATCCTCTTGGATGAGAGGTAAAACCTCTTCCACCATTAATTACAGAAGTCCCACTCTGTGCAGAGTTTGCATGTCCTCCCTGTGTCTGCATGGGTTCCGGGATTTCCGGCTTCCTCCCACTTCCAAAAACATGCAATTCAGGGGAATTGGCTGGTTTCAAAATCGTTCGTAGGTGTGAGTGTGTGCATGAGTGGTTGTCTGTTTACATGTGGGTCCTCAGTGCACTGGCGTCACACCCAGAGTGTACCCTGCCTCATGCCCTGAGTCAGCTGGGATAGGCCCCAGCACCTCGTAACCTGCAACGATGGAAGAAGTGAGTATAGAAAGTGGATGGATGAAATATATGAGCTGAATACAGACCACAAAGATGGAAAAGGAAGAGCCGTTGTTTATTTGCTTGTAACTATTTATACTATCCACTGTTTGCTGACCACATTGTTTTGATCGGATTAGTACAACTTTGTTTCAGCTCTCTGGTGACTTGTTTACTGTGAAAATAGCTGTATTTTTATTTACTGTATCTTATTATGTCATCAATGTTTTTTGTTTTAATTATTGTTGTAGCAGCATTTCCTGCAGAGAATTAAACCAGTGGAGCTGAAATGCCTTTGTAGTGTTTAGGAGTGCTGTTGTCTTCAATAGTGAGTACTTTGTGTTTCATTGTTATGTTATTTATTTTCTGAGCTTTCAAACAAAACTTAGCACCCACTAATTTGTACATACAAGACTCTCAATGCATGTTGGTCAAATCAAAAAAGTAAATCCAGGCACATGTCACCTGTAATATCCTGGCACAGATGGCCGCCGGCGTCTCATACCAGGTGTGCTGAGGTTTCCTCCACCTGCTGATGGCTGCTGACAAGCTAATATTACTGAAATAATTAAATGTTCTTTATCATCAAAGAACAGTCCCTCTTCTGCTGTTGATACAGCTTACTGCTGCATATTGCAGCCACTTGTATCTGTGCTTTGGTGAGTCTGTGAATGCACCAATGGCTTTGGGGATATATTATTGTCTTTTACATATTTGCATCATTTGGACCTCAAAATCAATTAGTGGCCCATTGTTTTTCTTGCTATGAATCATCTGAAGTCAATTAAATGTTAAATCTGTTCTGAGGTTCGGTAATTGTTTGAAGCTGCCTCCAGTAATTTATCATATGAAACAGCAAAATAGTCACTGTCACCTGAAGATACTGGTAACCGTGTGTGTGTGTGTGTGTGTGTGTGTGTGTGTGTGTGTGTGTGATCAAAACCTGTGCGCAGAAGAATAGTTGCTTGCAGATGAGCTTTTCTGCATGGAATACAGTACACCCTCTTTCTTTGCAGTTAATGCATTCCAGCAACCGCACGCGATTAATTAATTCCGCGATAGAGCGAACAAACTATTTGTCTTTATGGTAATTTAAACATTTCTGACCCACCCCATACTGATATTAAACCAACTTCTATCTCTGTAAACTTTCCCCACACTCTTATCGACTGTTTAAAACACTTTTGTGTCTCACGTAAGTCCGAGACTCACAAAACCGTGCGCACTTCTGGATGCGGTCAGCCAATAGAATCCATGTACGATATCATGTGACTGCCTCCCAAAAATTTGCGATGGGCTGAAGTTGTGAGCTTTGATGTGCAAATGCGCGAGAGTGTATATAGATTTATACACCATTAATCGGAATAAGCTCACTCTGTGTATGTATATGTGTCCGTATTCGTGTGCTTGTCCTGTACATGATGTGAGATGATTGCATGTGTGTTTTTCTAAGGTCTCCCTCGTGTTGAGTTGTGTGTCGAGTGCCAAGAAGAACAGACGCCATGGGAAACCAAGGCTCAATGCAGGAGACAGCAATGTTTAATAAATCACCAGTCTGAGGTGCATATCCTTTTCACACATGCAGGTTCTTGTGTGTTTTAGAGTGTGTGCATGTACACATTCATTAGTTTTGGCTTAGTGGAAGAGTAGCTTTACTCTGCCTCCTGGTGTGAGTACACATATTTTGCCCTTGGGAGGGTGACAGAGAATTATGGCTTAAAATGGCTTGATTGAATCAGGGAGAGTTTACTTGGAAAAGTGCTGCGATGCCATATGGAGCTCAAGCTACACTTTGACTCAGTGTTTTGGAGCAACAGCCTGTGAGCCCATTTCAAACTTGTCCAAGACTTCCGGGCTAAGAGAGATGATGAAATGTAACTTTAAAAGGATCTGCTGTTCTCTTATTTTCTCCTCTGTAATGTTGGTGTGAATTTTGAGCTGCTGGAAAAAATCTGGCTCTGATATTGAGAGGAGAGAGCAGTTGGTAGCGATGCTGCCCTACGGTGAGAAGGTCCTGGGTTCTAATCCAATGGAGAAACTGGAACAAGTCTTCTTTGGCTTCCTTCCACCAACCAAAACATGCAATATAGGTGACTCAATTACTCTAATTTTGCCCATGAGTGCAGCTGGTTGCTTGTCGTTCTATGTAGCCCTGGGATAGACTCCAACATATTAAAGTAATACTATGACCGTGGACTCACTATTTTGCCTTAAGGGTCAAAACATTACAATAAACGTTATTTTGCAAGTTAGTCAGTGTATATGAATTCCTTTCTTGATATTTGTAAATACTTAAGTAGCATTGAAATGACCGATTTAAGTTTGTAGTCTTAAAGTTGTGAGCATCCCAAGGTCTGCTCGATTCCATCTGGTCTGCTGAGAACACACATATGACATTGTGCTCAGCTATCGTGCCATGTGTAATGGTGCATTGCACAACTTCATATGCTTGTCTGTTGCGCAGCACAGACAAATATTCTACATTCTCAGCAAAAGCATGAAGACCGGGAACAAACGTGAAAAAGTGTCTTAGATTCCGTTCTGAAGCCAGGAGAGTAAAGGTGCTCTCTCTTCCTCTCCAAAGAGGAAGACTAGACAACTGAATCACACCATATCAATCACTCTAACACAACCCGATGGGAGTTATATAAAGAGAGTTTGAGATCAAAAGTAAATGAAAGGGAATGGAGAGTACTGAGGATCAATCCAGGTCACTCACCAATAAGGTGATGAGAATTTAGCACCAAAGATGCGGTACCCTCTGCTGCAATACTGCAGATGTTGTATTTGGAGGTTCTTTTGGTCGGGTTGGGTGTGAATTTATTATAGGTTAAGGTTATGACAAATGTCTCAGTTGTGCTCATTATGGTTTTACTGCAGCTCGCAGTCATTTGTTGCTGTGTGCTGATAGACACCTAATTATAACAAGGATGAAAATCACATTCAGCTTGAGGTCGTCACAGATTTCCCAATGTGGCAAAAATAAAAATGAATTTTCATGAGTGCTATTTTTCTCATCCATGTCAGCCTTTTGAGGCTAAGTCTCGAGTTATGTATGAATTTCACAAAATGAAATGAATTAATGTCACAGAGGGCATCACAGGGGCATTTTGTTCTTTTTGTTTTTTTGCCATTGTCATATTGCAGTGCAATGCAGATCTAAAGTGAGAGGAAATTCCCCCTTAATAGAATTCACACACTGAATGTTGAGACAATGAGGCATAAACATTCAAACGGGAGCTGGGGAGAATTCCCGGCATCGACTCAGCGATGGGTATTTTTTTGTTTCTCTAATGAATGGACTGTCTTGACAGGATGCAGCAAAAGCTAGTGCAGATACTAAAAAACAGCCCTCTCCCAGCGGCCGGGACCTTTATGATCTCAGCCAGCCACAAGACTTCCACGGAAAACAATAATAATTAGGGATGAGCAGCAGATTGATACCAGGTCTCTGCGTGTCTACTTGAGTTTGTGTATTTGTGTGTGTGTGTGTGTGTGTATATATATGTGTTTGTGTGTTGCACTTGCTTTTGTTGAAGTATTTGCCTCTGGGGATATAAATCAATGTGTCACGTAATTGCTTGAGTGACCTTTGCTGATAAGAGACGGTAGCCTTTTGAAATCTCTATCTGTCTCTGTCACTTTGGCCATCTTCACCTCTCAACCACTGCTTTCTCTTTGTCACATGATTATACACAAACACACACGCACGCACACACACACACACACACACAATATGCTGCTTGCGAGGACTTTATATCGATTTGCTTATTGTTAACCTATGCACAGTGTCATTCTAATTCTGACCGTTAATTCCATCAACCATCACCTGAATTCACCGGTTTAATTCAATAACAGAGCAATAAGAGATTATACCCAGTGAAATGATCACCCTGACCTTTAATGATCTAATACACTGTATCATCAATCAAACAAACCTCAAGTGCCATTCATTTTCATTAGTGTAGAATTATAGGTAGGAAATGCATCCAGCATTGAACCATTTTTTGTGACAATGACCCTTTAAAGTCCACTAGATGCCTTGCTGCTCCAGAACTTTTTCCACATGCCCCATCCAGCCCTCCTTTCCCAGCCCCTCACATGCATGATTGTAACTATTGACCTGCACCTACCTGTTCATACCTACCTCGGGTTAACCATAGAAATAATCCTGGCTCTCACTGCGACATCCAGTTAATTAAAGTTTGGAGGCAGCACAATTCCTCACCGTCACTTTTTTATGTAATTGAAAATGCCACTCCTTTACCCTTTATTTAGAAAGAGAAGCTTCTCTGATTCTTTCTTCTTTCCGAGAAGGCTCCTTACATGCTTCCTATTGGCTGCAGCATACAGTATAATCAAACGGAATATTTAAGCCCAGTTTAAGACATAATAATGTCTTTTTCAATAATCCTTTCTTCCCATCTCGTATGGTACATACTTTTTGTCTTTTCTCTCTCTGTGCTAATTCATGCCAGCTTTTTTAAAAGCTATTCTCATTCTTCTCACATCGGGGATAATGATACCCACTGCATAGAGGCCTGCATATATCTTTCTGGATGTGTTAACTCTCTCTAGTATATTTTGTCTCTCTCTCTCATCTGTCATCTAAATCCCCTCTATACTTCCCATTTTTCCATCTTCCATTCCTCCATTTATTTTTTCATCTCATGTGCCTGACAGTTTTGTCATTTACAGCAGCATGTCATGTTAAATCTCTCCCATGCTGTCGTGGTAGCTATTGGAAAACGAAGAAGAAAAAAAAGAGGGAGGAGAAATGAATAGAGGAGTGATTTGTCGTTCCAGGTAGTTGCTCCTTGGGGAACTGTAATAGCCGGTGGTTCTTCGAGTTCTTCCCATACGTCATAAATGTCCGCCGCTGACGGACGCGTCCTACACCTGCCTGACTATATGGTGCCTCTATGTTTGAATATTATGGCAGATCATTGTGTTTGTACATGTTGCACAATGCATACAGTACACAATGGTGTAAGTAAAAGTAGTGTTACTTTATAGACGTTGTAATAAAGTTGATTAGAATTTAAAGTTTTGAACTTCTGCTCTGTCTGAATGGATGCTCTGGATTCACCATTGGAGTCGTCTTCTGTCCTTGGTAGATTGTAATTCTGATTTGCCAATAAGTTGACTTTGAAGTCTTGAGCTTACTTCACATGCCTCACTGGTCATGAGGTCATAAATTACCCACTAGTTAAGGTTTGAACAACACCGAGGTCAATACATCATTCCACCATCCTCAATCCTAATGGTGACATTGTATCTGATTTTTTTAATTGCAAAATGAATGTTTTAACCTTCACTGTTATGCAGACACACAAAAGTAATATGATTTATAACATATATGGCTTAAAACTATGTTGTCTGCTTTCATAAGGTGATTCTTTGTGACATATGTGAGTGTTATTATTGTCTGCATGCATGTGCTATATTGAAACAAACAGGAAGCTTCCCATAATAAACTCTAAAGCAGGACAGGAATGTTGTCATCCTGCTGTACAGTTGAGCTCAGGTTGCAGCCCCTAATGATGCCTGTCAAACACTCCTGTACCATGTCTCTACTCCTTCCCCTTTAACTTTGTCACTTTTCCTCACTCAGTCTGGCACTTGCCTTTCTCGTTTCCCTCCATCTCCGTCTGCATCTCCACCTGACTTCCCTCTTCGCAATCGTCCTAAATGTGTTTCTGCCCATGGCCTAGTTTTCATTGCAGTTTAAAAAGACATCAATGCTGTAGTTGTTGAATAATCTGTATCATTTTGCCAGGAGGAGAATATAAAACTCCCCTTTTTTTGGAAAAAAAGAGAGAGAGAACAAAAATCTGGAATTACTGGAAGGAGCTAAAAATGGCTAAAAAGACTTCTTTTTTTATCTAACCACAGAATGAGATCTGAGGAAAATCAGGTCATAGACTGTCTGTTTCTGCCTCAGTTTTATACTGGAACATTTTTCCGTTTATTGGACTCTGTGACTTTTTCATATCATTGTACTTATGTTCGTCACAACTTATGTTCTATTTTAGAAAACCATTTATTGCATATTTATGTGATACAAGCTTCTGCTTTCTGGCCACCAACCACTAGGTAGTTGTTTCCCATAATTTTCCCATAACATGACGTTTAATCATTTTGAATAAAGGATTTTTACAGTTTGACACTGATCAGAATGATCTGAAATAAAGGTGAAATGTAAGATTTATTTTGACAGCAGCCTCCTAATGGTCGATAATCCCACCCAGGGGCACTGGGGGTGGATTCCTGCTAGTGAATTTGAAAGACCTGTCTCCAAAACAATTGTCTTAGATCCTAACGAAGATATTCCACAGCTTGAAAAACACTTAGAGCCTTTCTGTCTCATTATTACTCGTAAAGGTTTACGTTATTCCTGCCTTGTTTATTAAAAAATATATACATTACTCTATTATTTATGGCATGAAAAAGCAGATTTGGTGCTCCTACACTTCTACATGTAAAGTAACAAGTCGCAGTGCTCAGAGGTGTGTGCAGGTCTGTGGTAAAACGTTGATGAGGCTTTCATGTAATTGGTGTAAATATTTCATGGATGGAAAGATGCTGAAAAACAAGGACTGACAGGCAGGAAGGTGACCTGCTTTCTACACCTTCTACGGTTGTGCAAACTCACACACGCACACGCACACGCACACACACACACATACACACAATACAGTAATGATGTTCATTGCTGCATATACAGTAGTATACAGTACATGTTTACCCAGAGGATATGCTCTAAATTGTAGTCCATTAAGTGACTTTTTGGAACAGTATTGTTTCATGTTGGTAATCTGTCACGGGATTTTGTGCACTGCAGCTATAAGTAGGGTTACATAGATGTGGATTAAGAATAATGAGATTTTTATTTGTCATTCATGCAACTCAAGATTGTATTTATTCGAGCGTGTGTGTGTGTGTGTGTGTGTGTGTGTGTGTGTGTGTGTGTGTGTGTGTGTGTGTGTGTGTGTGTGTGTGTGTGTGTGTGTGTGTGTGTGTGTGTGACGGATGTTTTCTGGTCTCTGGAGCACATTTAACCCCTTTGGATTCTTACCATAAATACTGTGAGAGACTCAGACATTTATGATATGAAGGTCTCAGAAAATGATCGAAATCTTCAGAATGCATCCAAGATGGCAAAGTGCCATGACAGGTAACTTTCTTTTGTTATTCTTTCATCCTGGGTGTTTGGTACTAGATTTCCATCGATTTTTTCCGAGTGAGTTTCAAATGTCAATCAATGGAGTGTTTTCCTTCTTTTGTTGAAGTGTTTAGGCTTTTGTTCGCTCTGAGTGAAAAAAAACAAAAATGCATCGAAGACACTGACCAGGATGGTGTGTGTTTGTGTGTGTGTCTGTACTGATGTCTCTGCCTACCTCCAGTATTCAGTCGTGCATCAACCGCAACTAACCATCATTCCTTGGCTTCCCGAATTTCCAAACATCTTCTCTAGGGATGACGTCCTCACTTGCATTGATGCTTTTTTAGTGCAGTTTAATATGTGTTGTCCACTGGATGGGCACTGTGGAGAAACATCTCCCATGGTTCGTCCAATGGAAAGGAACCCTAGAGGGTACTTCATCTAAATATCTACACTTGAACTGAGTCTCAGAGGGCATTTGATTTTATTTTATCCACTACAAAGGGCTTGGAAGTGCTTTTATTGTATTCTTATAGAAACCTGGCATGAAGACAGATCAGTTTGACACAACCTACAGATGGGTTGTTGTATTGTCACTGACATGAGTACACATGCTAAAATATAACTGGTCTTAGCTTGAGGTCAAGTTTCAAAGTACATCAATTCCTGGAAGAAGTGATAGCCGTCAGTCATAAAATCGTTCTGTCTTTATTGGGGTTAAGTCTCTGGTGTTCCTTCCCCAGTCACGCATTATTGATCCATGGCTAATGGAAGCATTTGCATTCATTTCAGATCTTACTGTCTGGTTTCAAATCTTTTCTTTTCTGGCTCTGTTGGGTTTTTGTCTGACAATACATTTCTTTTAGCAACATGAAAAGCATTCAGGGATGTATTTCGTACACAGGAAGATATGAAAATGTGACTCACCAGATGCCAAAAGAGCATCTTTTGCATATCAGCACCTTTGCAAATTTTAACGAACTACTTAAAGTGAAGGAACAGGGACCAGAGCTTTGGGAGTTTTTCTCAGAATTAATGTTCCACATGCAACTTCAAGAAAACTCTAAGGTATTGCACGCCTCAGTTTTGTTCTAAAATTAAGATTGGAGCGAATGACGATAGGAGTTAACAGAAAGGGAGTGAAACCAAAAAACACACACTGGAATGAAGCCACCTACCCACCACTATATCCTTGAAAAATAAAGCAACATCACACTAGCCACAACTGCACACATAACCATGCACAAAATTTGATAAATATAGACAAAGATTTTTTTTAAATTTCTGCAGTGAATTTAAGCTCTTTGCACATGAAAGACAACTGCACTATTTCAATTAGCAGGACACCATTCCTGTCTTGCTAATCCAAAATGTCCCTTGTGCCGGTGTGGATTCACACACACACACACACACACACACACACACACACACACACACACACACACACACACACACACACACACACACACACAGAGAGACAGACACACACCACCTGCTATGCGTTTTGGGAACCATTTAGGCAAGTTGAGCAACGATCTGTTTCATTCATCTCCAGCACAAACAAGAGTTTGGTTCTCTGGAGTCCATGTGTGTGTGCTATCAGGTGTTTTTTCTGCATTTGTATGTGTGTGTGTGTGTGTGTGTGTATGTGTGTATACAGGACTTATGTAATGTTGGATCGAAACTGGAGGAAATGCTGGGAGAGAGCGAGAAGGCAACCGGGGAAGAGAATTTGTCTCCTCCTGGCACCTGAGACACACTCTAGAATCTTAGCATACACCTGAACCACAGGAAGACACCCCGAGTGTGGAATATCAAGGTGTCTCATCCGGATGTGAAATGATTTGGAAACAATTTTTATAGACACTTTTTAAAACACCTGCAAATCAGTGGGAAAAATGCATACAGCAATCAGACTTTTGAGTGTTTCCTCACCTCCTCTTCCTTTCCCTCTCAAAAGTTGAAACACACACTCACACACACACACACACATGCACATACACACCTGTCTTAAATCCCAATGGGGATGGTACAGGAAGCCGTGGAGCTGCAGCCAAGCGTATACAATCAATATGGTGCAAAGTTTTCCAAACTGAAGCTGTCTGCCAAAATTAGCTAATAAACAAATTTCCTATCGTTTTACAGATCGTCTAAGACGTGTCATCGTTGAGAGCATTCACATTGCTATTATCTGATTTGCTTGAATGTAAATCCACAACTGGATGAATAGGATGCAACAACCCAATAAATTCCCCTCTGGCAGAAATAAAGTTTCCTCAATTTTTTTGTTTTTGTTTTAACAACTTGAATCTTTTATCATAAACCTTATCCAGTCCATATATACTGTTAGGCCCACATACAAAGTGAGAATAGAAGGCAGAGGTAAGAAAACAAAGAGGTTATACAGCAGACAAAAATCGGTCACAGAAACAAGAGGAGACATAGCCTGAAGATGAAGGACTTGCAGAAATATCACTTTTATTGATCAGCGTGCCTCAGGTGACTGAAGTCAGTGACGGTGTCTTTCATTAATTCATACAGAGTCTGCACAAACTCCTCCTGTCTCCCTTCTGCATTCATTTCTTTGAAATCTACTTCCTTGTTTCCCTCCAAACCACTTCTCTCTACAGCCTTACACTTCCTGTTAAGCCCCACTTCCACTGGAGTGCCATTAGAATTATGTTTCATCGGTAGCCCACAATGAAGGTGAAACGCTGAGGGAATAAAAGGGGAGATATATACGAATTTTGACTTTGGTTTGCTTTAAAGTATGCTGACCTTTCACAATAATGTGGCTCCCTTTCAAAATAAAAATTTGTTTGCAGAAGAGAAGGAAACACTTATAACTCAAAGCAGCAATGCTAATGTTCAAGATTGTAGCAGTATTGCACTAAGTGCATGCAAACTCATGTTTCCAGGATGATTAGTACTAAAGCATACATTTACTTTGTCATCTGTTCACGTAACATGAATCAGCAATTCTTCTGGATTAGTTCTTCTTCTTCTTTTCCTTTCGGCTTTTCCCTTCAGGGGTCGCCACAGCGAATCAATTTCCTCCATCTAGCCCTGTCCTTTGAATCCTCTTCTCTCACACCAACTACCTTCATGTCTTCCCTCATTACATCCATAAACCTCCTCTTTGGTCTTCCTCTAGGCCTCCTGCCTGGCAGTTCAAAACTCAGCATCCTTCTACCAATATATTCACTATCTCTCCTCTGGACATGTCCAAACCATCTCAATCTGGCCTCTCTGACTTTATCTCCAAAACCTCTAACATGTGCTGTCCCTCTGATGTACTCATTCCTGATCCTATCCTTCCTGGTCACTCCCAGAGAGAACCTCAGCATCTTCATCTCTGCTACCTCCAGCTCTGTCTCCTGTCTTTTCCTCAGTGACACTGTCTCTAGACCAAACAACATCGCTGGTCTCACCACAGTTTTGTACACCTTTCCTTTCATTTTAGCTGAAACTCTTCTATCACACATCACACCTGACACTTTCCAAACCTGCCCATCACCTCCTCATCACCTCTGTTTCCTGCACCAACATGTCCATTGAAGTCTGCTCCAATGACAACTCTCTCACTTCTAGGCATGCTCTGCATCACTTCATAAAAGTCCGACCAGAATTTCTCCTTCTCCTCCAGCTCACATCCTACCTGTGGAGCATACCCGCTAACAACATTGAACATCACACCTTCTATTTCTAGCTTAAGACTCATCACTCTGTCCAACACTCTTTTTACCTTCAGGACATTCTTAACAAACTCCTCCTTCAAGATAACTCCTACTCCATTTCTCTTCCCATCTACACCATGATAGAACAACTTGAACCCTGCTCCTAAACTTCTAGCCTTGCTACCTTTCCACCTGGTCTCCTGGACACACAGTATGTCTACCTTCCTCCTCTGCATCATGTCAACCAACTCTCTACCTTTTCCTGTCATAGTTCTTCTGGATTAGTTCATAAACTCAAATTTATTTAAAAAAAAAAAAATTATGTCAGGTCACACATCTGTATTTTTTTTTAATTGGTCACCATGAATTCAGCGTAATGGTCCACAGCAGCAAGTGACCAAATTCCTTAAACACACACATGAGCACACATGTACAGTGAACCCCACTGACCACAACAGGATTGACAATACACGCAAAGTCCATTTTTTAACAAGCTACACACCAGTAGTTTTGTTCTGAGCCAGTGCTTTCATGTTTAATGTATTTTGGATGCTGTTGGGTTCCCATTTTTGGTTCTCAAATTGCCTCAGACCCTACAGTTGCCACACTGCAGAGGTCAGTCCAATAACTTACCTCCCCTGGGCTGAAACGCACAGCCCACATCAGGCCAATACCACACACTAACACCCGGTAACACATAGGCAAGTCACACACTCACACACACACACACACACACACACACACACACACACACACACACACACACACACACACACACACACACACACACACACACACACACACACACACACACACACACACACACACACATGCATGGACACAGAAAGAGTAGCACACCTGTTCACTCATCCAGAAATAACACACACACACACACAAACAAACACATATAGCTTCGTGTCTCGTGCATGCATTTCTCAGTTCACAGTTCACATCAATTAGTGATGCTTTGTAAGTGCCGGCTCTGACCTTTTATAGTGAAATTGAACTTTTAAGAATAAAAGTCATGTGATCTTTCTAAGCGGAACATAATTTGTAAATGTTAAGCTGTGCATCTCAGCTCCAACAAAACCAACAGGTTTCCGTGCCCTTCCCAAAAAATCTAATTAAATACATCTAAATAAATCACTCCATCAGACTGTTGTGTCGTCACGGTGTCACCATGTTCATGCATACATAACAAGTTCTTATACATTTGTTATACATGGGAAAAAAGGTAGATTTCAGTCGCAGACGGATACACACACACAGGTTAAACGACTGTCTTCCAGTTGATTGACTCTTATACTGAAACACAAGAGTCCAACAACTGAAAGACAGAACAAGATGATTAAAAATGTAAAACACAGTGTCTTGATAATTATGGTAAACATTAAAACTTTATTATATGGTGTTGGTTGTTTGGTATTGAAGGATTTTAATAGACTCACCTAGAGTTAAGAACACCATGACAACATGGTTGTCATTTTCATCACATGTCTAGTCTAGTCCGGTGGATATCTATGCAAATGTTTGACAGCTTTAACATTAGCATCTGGTATCAATACTGGAGCATAATAATGACGTAATGTCAGACAGCGGCTAATGCTAATCATTAACTTTATCACTCAGTTGCTCCACATGTGTTAAAAGTGAAAAGCTCTTTCTTCCAGAACTTACGTTATTTTCCATATGAATAAACCCCAAACAAAGAATTTTCATCTGTTTGATGTGAGAGCGTCTACCGTCTCCCTCACACTCCTTGCATTTCCTTTCCATATTAACAGATTCTCTTTTTCAGCCTACCAATCTGTGGAATGAGCGATTCCCAAGGGAATGCACAGCGCTCCGACACCTTGTGCTTTCCGAGTTAAAAACAGTGTTCTTCACCAAACAAAAAGGTTATCCAATTAAAAGTAATTGCCTGAGAAGAGGAATTGTGGCACTATTCTTCCACTGTGATATATAAATAAATAATGACAACAAGTAGCCCGTGGCATTTGTTATTGCATTGTTCAACGTAATGTCCCCTCAATCTACCACCCCCCAACCCACCATGGTCCTTCTGTTCAAAAATGGTGTAATAAAATGAAACAGTATGGGGGGAAGAGGATGGAGACCTAGAACGTGGAAAATTCTGAATGTAGAGCAAAAAAAAAAAAGTAAGAAAGACAGAAAGAAGGTAGTAGCTGAAGGTAGTATCAAAATTAAACACCTAGTCCAGATTTGTGCAACAATTCAATTACAAGAGTCACTTGTACACTATATGTTTATGTCAGTAGTCAGCATCATTGCTCAAGTCATCATTTGGTGTTCTGTCAGCATGGTTTTGTTTTTTTCTTCTGCCACACCGGGCTGCAAGTGTCCCACAGTCCAGCTCTAATCTGTTTATAATCCTTCAGTGAGTAAGCATATTATTAGAAGACAATGTTCTCTGAAATGTGCATTCATTCAACTTCATTTAGTGTTCAATTTACCTCCCTTTTTCTGCTGTCTGGACAAGAAATCTAGCTTTCCAGTCCAACTATCTAATTATCAGGCTGACTTTATTTTTCTCTTCCTTTTTTTCCCCAGAAATATTCTTTAACTTAACACTCTATTAAATAACCTCAGGGTCATTTGAGGTAGATCCTCACCTGAACTGCAAAAATTAATAAAGAAAAAAACACCACAATTGTGATGTGTACAAGCATCATCTTGATATCTGTAGATTGATAAGACTGGTAAACTGTTTTAATCCACATGCCAGCATCATTGTACCTGTTACTATGTATTTGATTTTTTTATCTTAAAAAACTAATCATTTGTACAAATCTTTATACTTTTATTATCCCACAGTACTCTAACTCTTCAGCTCATGCTTGTTTGCCAGCACTGCCAGTAGACTGGAATTCACTGAGTTGGTTGAAATCCAAACACATGTTTATAGGGTTTAAAAAAAACCAATGTTCCCCCATCTTGCCAGTACAAAACATATCAAAGACAATATTTTGCACCATTATCTCTTCTTTCATTTAGCATGAACGAGCTCTGCCATCTCAAAGTCTGTGAAAATGAATCACAAACACTATTTGCTATTTTGACCTCTACCCAATGTTGTTTGCTTTGTTTTATTGCTATGACATCTGAGCAATGATAAAATGCACACAGAAGTAAAGAAGCTTTTTTTTTTTATTTTCTGCCACACAGAGTTAATCAAAACAGCACTTAACCAGTCTGTAGAGCTACTTAAAAGAGGGCCATCATTTCTGCTGCCAAACAAAAACAGTGCAGCGGAGGAAATTGGAATGCAGTACAGCTGGATGAAGACGAAGAAGAGGACACGGAGGAGAGTGAGTCAGCGAGCGCCAACGACACCTCGCTAGATGAGGGATGCAAAAAGAGGGTATAGTGTACTGAAATAGGTGTGATTGAAAAGCCACAACCAATTGAGGAACCACAAATAGCAGAAAGCATCAAGAATGACAACAATGCTATGACTAAAGAAGAACAGAACATGGCAGGGAAACAGAAAAGGAATGTCAATGTTGTCCTCTGTTTGTTCTCTGCACTGCAGTCTTGTAGCCATAAGTGGAATGGAGTCCTCCACATCTTTGTTCCCTTTTACCACTTCCACTTTTAGTTTTGCTTTCTCCCTCCTGCCCTATTCCCTTTATTTATCTGCCTCCTTTACACACCATTTTCCACTGTGTGATCCAGCCTTTCCTCTGTCTGCCATGTACCCCCCCACTTTCCCTCTTATCTCTATTTTCATCCTCCTTTATTTCCCTGCCTCTCTGTTCTTTCTTGTCTCTCCCACTCTAACCCTGTTTTCAATCACTTGGCTTCCACCCCCCCCCCCTGTCACACACATACACACACACTGTCAATCATCTATCTCTATATGTCTCCGTATTTTCTCAGTTCCTACTCGCTGGATGTGTTGCTTGGAGTTTCCTTTTCCTTCTTCTCACTTCCTCAGCTTGGGATTTCTATAAAGGGAAACATAGGGAAGTGAACGGATATTCTGCTATTTATTCTGATGTCTTGTCAAAAATCTGACTGACGACTATTCGGAATGATGGAGCGAGGGTGATGGGATTAGGAAGGAAAGATGAATGCAAAGAGACAAGGCGGGTCAGTGGGTTGGATGCTCGCCTTGATGAGATGCCCATCTTAAAGCTTGCATGTCTTTTGAGCGGGCAGATTGCTCTGCCATCAAGGCTTTGGAAAAAAGAAAGTCTGCATAAGTTATGTATAGGGCATATGTTATTATTTTGTGCCATCATCAAGCGGTTTTGAGAAAAGGTTGGAAAAGTTTTGTCTTAGAGAGATGTTTCTGTTTCTAGTGTCAGTCTCCTGGGAGTGTTTGGAATCGTAAATGTTGAAAAGGGACAGTTCTGACCTGAAACCACTGCCCAACTGCTATGGCACATACCTTTTACTAAAGCTGCAAGTACACACACACACACACACACACACACACACACACACACACACACACACACACACACACACACACACACACACACACACACACACACACACACACACACACACACACACACACACACATACACACACAAAGACACACACCTTGCTACTTCAGCACCAGGGCCAGTAGCAGCCCTAGTGATACATCCAATGCCAAAACAGGAGCTTAACTCTCAGCACCTTGGACGACACCCACTCCAAAGCTTATATGGTGTGTGTGTGTGTGTGTGTGTGTGTGTGTGTGTGTGTGTGTGTGTGCGTGCGTGCGTGTGTGTGTGTGTGAGTGTGTGTGTGAGTGTGTGTGTGGGTGATACAGAGAGAGAGAGAAATCAATTTTTTTTGCATTGCTGTTGGTGACAGGCGTGCATGAGGCTGCTGCCTGCTGTGAGGTTACATAAGATCTGTCCCCATACCAGACTGCAGCATTCACGTTCTACTTATTAATCTGAGATAAATGCAGTACCGCTGGAATACGAGGCCTTCATTGCATATACTGTATGTTACAGTAAAAAAGCTCTCCTGTGAAACATGAAATCAGATCATGCTGGGATTACTATTTACTGAATTCTTTATAACGATGCTAGTTGTTAATGCCTGTTGTTTTGTCTTTCTGTTGTGTTTGCCTTGGCTTTAGACCGCACTAACTGTTCAGGTAAGGGAATCACCTCTTCCTCCTCCTGTTGGAACATGAAAGGTCTTGCACAATGTCTTTTCTTCATGAGGAGCAAGTATTTAAAATTGCTGTATAAAGTACGAGACCATGCATTCACCACAAACATGCATATGCAAACACTAATCCATTTACACACAAACAGATCATTTGCATATGTTATTTCTGTGTAATGCAGACTGGAATTTCCCTTTCCGTAGCTTCACTCCCACGTAATTGCGATCATGTATCGGCTTTTCTCATAACAGTTAAGCGCATAGCAAAATTTTCAAATATGTCTTGCATAAATTTGCTATACTTAATGCACATGATCAATTTTCCCACCGTTGCCAATGAGTGTTCCCCATAATATGCCATTTAGTTCAGTTCAATTAGGCTAGTAAACACATCCACACACACAAACACAAGCCTGGTTGTCTCAGTTTGATTCTCATATGTTACTGTACAGTATTGAGTCAATACTGTACAATAACACATGTTCATACTTCTTGTCACATCAGCCATTATGTACAACCTCCCGCCATTGATCTTTCGCCCTGCAGCTAATTAACACACCATATAGCAGCAACACAACATCCAATCTGTCTAAAACATATGTAGTGAGTTTACCAGACTCCTACACTCGTTTTGCACCAACAAACATCAAGGATTCTGGACAGATGGTGAAAACACCATGAGTAATATTAACACCAGACTTGTCAACAAAGTGAAATAAGTTTAGATGTTGACAATGTCAGATTTATTAAGTGGTGCATTAAAAACACACAAAATCTTGATTGTTTTCCATTTTGTCACCATGTCGTGCTGTTTCACAAAGATAAAGGAATGTGAAACAAGAAAGGTTTCTCCTTGCCTATATCTTTAACCCATCTATTTCATGTAAACTAATAGCTTGTGAATGGGAAGACATTATGCTGACATCAGCGTCTTCTTTTTTCTCTGGAATCAGTGTTGACCAGCCAATCACTGAGTGGCAGAAAGTACAAAAATTGTACTGAAAAACACTTTGTCATTTGAGTACATCTTGTTTAGAACAGATTATCACAGGCACCCTTGAAAAACAAAGTCTATTAATTAGTCCATAAAATACATGAGGAGGATCTCAATGAGAGCAAGTAAAAACCTACCATGTCATTTTCTTCTTAAGGTAATTGAGAGAGAATTATAGGCTGAAGCTTTATTGTTTGGACAAGTACTCTGAAGGAGGCTCATACCATTATCACCCAATTTGCTTTGCTTTATTTCTACAATAGAGTGTATAATCGTGTACCCATATGGATAAGATTATCTCAGTACATCTTGTGGAATTTTAAATCAAAGTCTTTATTTCCCTCATTTTATTGTTCTTTTTTCTTTCTTTTCTCAATCTCTGTCTCTCGCTCTAATTTTATGCCTCTGATTCTCTTGTCTTCTTTTGAATCTTTCCTCGATCCCTGGCCGTCTCCAACATTATGCTAAAGCATTTAAAAAGCAAGCTCCTGCTGTGCTGGGTAATCCTTTGATAAAGCTATATACTATTAATGCATCTGTAGGGTCTGAGATTGACCTCAAAATGATCTGTCTCTGGGATGACACCCCCATCCCAAGGTTAAACCAAGGTCAAAATAAATGACATAGAGTTTAATTGTGAACTCAGTGACTCAGCTATGACACACACATATATGCCACCACATTTATAGAAACATTGCCATGTGCAACTTGCATTACAAACCATGCATGAAATCACATTAATGCCCAACCATAAACATATAGGGATGTCCTTTATTATAAAGTCAAAGCCACATTAAAGAATAAACCCCGAGCAACATGGCATCGACATTAACTAGCATCATGCTGTAGGTAATTACATTTTTTAATTCCACATTTTAAATAGAATTCAAATGCATAATTTCCATTCCATGTATAGTCGAGGATACCAACTGCATAACCTCATGCCCACCTCACTTACTACAGGTACTAGCGTCACCAGGACCTTAGATGGACGGTTGTTCCATGATGAGGATGTTGGAGGGAGTGAGGTTGAGGGTCAGCAGATCGAGGAAGCCTGCAAATCTAATAATAGCCCAGAAAGCAGAGTTCTGGTAAGCAACGTATGTGAACAGGTCATTAAGAGCAAAAGCTGAAATGCCACAAGTAGCTAGCTAGCATTGATGATTGCTCAGATGTGAAGCATCTATTGTTGACATTCTGCTGTTGGCAAGGGCAGCAGAGATACATGCTTCCTCCGTGATTCATGCTCCATCCTCATCCACTAGGGAATCAATGAGCTTCGGAGGGACAGTGTGATGCAGAAGGTTCTCCTTTTATCTTTTCCCCCATGTAGCTCTGAGTAGGTTCCAACTGACTACCGTAATGACAAGGATGACAACACTTGATGGCTTCCAATTTGTGAGCATGGCCAATTGCAATCCTGTGTTTTTGCATTGGTGAATGCAAATGTATTATGCACACTTTTCCTTGATATATTTTCATGCAATGGATTAATAAACTGCAGTTGCTAGCAACATGACTGTTGGTCAGATTTTAATATCTATGTGAGATATATATTAATATATATTATATTAATATTTATGTGAGACTTGTTTCCGAACCTACTGTAGATGAAAAGTGGTGCCAATCATTCAATTCACATTGAATAAATCTTTCAAATTTAAACTGTCGTTAAGGATTTCTTTCTTGAAAAGATAATATGTAAAATTACTAAGTGTTCTTTGATGACACAAAAGAGCTTACTCAAAGCTGGAGTGTTGTGTCCCTGGTTTCTCTAGAACAGGACGTCCTCGCTCTCACCGGCTGAATCATATCTGAATGAATGCAAACACGGTCCTTTTGTCGCACGCAATCTTGTGCATGATTGTGTTTGGAATAGTTTCTGTCGTCTTTCATGTTTGCATGCGTGTGATGGATATGTGTGCGTGTGTGTAACATGTCAGCACTCTTTTTTACTGTTTGTGCATGTCTTTTGTTAAATCTCTGTGTGCCATAAAGAATCAATACTAAATGGATCTACAACCTCATGCTGACACCTGATTCTGTCTTCTAATCTGTTTCCCTTTTGTCTCTGTACTTGCTGGCTTTTAATGATGATTTCATATGAATGCAATAATATGAAAAGGATGATGTGTGTTTGTTTTTTAATTAACAGATACTGTAAGCTGTAACAAGCAAAGATGGATGACTTAATATCTCATGGCTGTAATTTTGAGTTTAAAATTGCCTTTTGTTGTCACCCTGTTTTCCTTGAATCACACGTAACTTTGAACAACTGCAACACTTTGATGAGCAACTCCTTTTTCTTGCAAATTCCAAATCAAAACAATAAGGCACAAATCAGCTTAGTGAGTGGGTGAATGCTGCACTTGTAAAATCAATATTTTTTCATTTTGCCTTCGTCGATTCTCCGTGTGAGGCTATAATGTCATTTTGTCGTGTCATCAGCTGAAAGAAAATGATATATTTTTGTCATTATCTGACTGGTAATTATTGCTGGTGTTTACCAAATAGCTACAATACCTTAGCAACATTTCTACTGCAGATGTCATAAAGGGGGATGACCCAAAGAAGATGTAAAAAGTAGGATTTTATATGATTTACATGTACTGTATATTAAGTCACTACATGGCGTGAGAACTAAAAATTAGCCCCACTGAACTCCAAGTCATGAAGGGGTTTTTTGCACATTACAGACAGAAATATGAATTTTCCACCAACTTCCTGTGCTGTCCTTACCTGCAACATGCTCCACTTTATGCATCAGCCACACAATGAGAGTATGTGTCTGTTGTGTGATGCTGGGCTGGTATTGTGGGGCTCAATGGGCTGGAAACAAGGTTGATGTGAGTGATGAAAGTGAGCCAAACCATCACAGTTGTGGCAGTAAAAAACCAAACAATGAGCTGAAAGATAACAGCTCATAAACTCTATCTGCATTTGACTCTGTAGATTTCATAGAGTGCAACATTTATTTCATCCAAAGTTTTCTTATTTTAGGAGAGTATGCTTTACTATAGTAATAGAATATAGTGGAACCTACATTTTGATTCATTTTCTGGCACATGCAGGTTATCATTAATCAGAATAACAGTGTAGATAAAATCAGCACAGAAAAGGAAGTAGGAGACAGTAAGTTATCATGTTTCTCTCTGAATTCCTCTTTATTGTGTCCCTTTTTTCATTTCTTTTCATTCTCTTAATCTTCCTCCTTTTGTGTATACAAGCTATAAATCTTTCTCTTCTCCGATTTATTTATTGCTGACTTTCTATATGTTGTTTTCATTCAGCCGTCATTTATAAAGTTAAGCCTGCAGTCAGCTGTTTAAAAAAAACAACAACAAAACTTCATATCTCCTCTAGTTCTTCATCAAGGGCACACCGTTGCCCTCCATGCGTTGGTCGATCACTCTAATGCAGAATATTTCATCCAGCTTCCAGATTTTTTGGACAGCAGCTCTCCCCTTCCCTGTTCACTTATTCAACACATTCTGTTGACATTTTTTCATGTATCTCTCTCTTTGTAAATTTTCTTTCTTTTTTTTTCAATCTCCCTCTCTCTTTCTCGCTCTCTGGCTCTCTCCGTGCGCTTTCTCTCCTTTCTCCCTGATGAGGCCAGCCCTTCATGGTGATGAGGCTGACAGAGGGTGATTAAAGTGGAGTCTCATCTGGTGGGAAAACTGACCTCAATCAGAACTATTCTACCAAGAGTATGTTCCCCTCATCTCTGTCCCTCTCCATCCATCCCTCTCTCCATCAGTATATTTCAGACTCTCTTGCTCCATCCTTTATTTGACCTGACCTACTCCCTCATCACGTCAATGCTCTTCATCTCTCATCCACCATCTCCTGCTCTGTACTCTCATTTGTCATCTTCTCCCATTCACTCTCAGTTTGTCATCATGGGTCTTATTGTTCTGTGATGCTAATCCGTCCTTCTGTAGAACCCTCTAGAAACGTTCTATTTATAATTCAAAAGTTTAATGTTTATAGATAACTAAATTAAGTTTGAATAATATAAATAGTGCTGCTTATGTAATAAAATTTATAATTCTGTTAAATGTGATATTTAACTGTCTTCTTCCTCTAGATTATTCTTTGCTCAGTATTTTCTTTTTTGCTGCAACCTACCTTGAACTGACGTGTGATTAAGTACCATGATGCTTTGCTAGTTGGCTCATTGACTCAAAATGCCTCCAATTTAAACTTCGACTTTCAAAAGAATTATGAAAAATATAAATCCAAGTCTGTTTTTTTTTTAATTTACACCAAAAAAAAAAAAAAGATTGTTTCCCTTCAGGTCATTCTTTGCTGCAGGACAGTCACGTTCCTCCCAGGAAGACAGGCGATGATACCAGAGATCCCTGGACAATGCATCTCATCAGGCCTAGTTAAAAATGTTTTATGAATATCCGTCTCTCGACAAGTGTTTTGGGCTGGCAGAGAAGCAGTTCTTGATTTTGAACGGTGAACTTGAAGTGCACAGCCTAGCTAAATTGCTAGTAGAACCAGCAAGGCAGTCTGTGCAGAAAATTAGAGAGTGGAAACTGCAGGGCATGCCACAAGGCAAAAAGGCCATGTATGGAGTTTCACATACATCCCCATGTCTAATTTTGGGCCTCCGGAGTTGTGGAGAGTGGCACAAAGGCACCCTGTTGGTGAATGTTGGCTCCCTTTGGACAAATGTGATGCAGCATTATTCCTGAAACCCAGTACTAAAGCAGGGCATCAGATCTGCTTCCTTTGGGTGTCAGAATGGTTTCCAAGAGGAGGGTAACTTGTCTGAAATGTGACAGGTCTGGTGTGCATGTGGTGACACTGTCGTACGGTGTGGTTGTGTGTGAGGTGAGACACAGAGGTGAGTGTGTCACACATGCACTTGACAGTCCTTTTTTTTTTATATCTGGCCCCAAAGAATAAAAATAAAATTCTGTAACTTAAATACATTTTTGGGCGGCACGGTGGCGCAGTGGGTAGCGCTGTCGCCGCACAACAAGGCGGGTCGAGGCCCGCTCTGTGCTGAGTTTTCATGTTCCCCCTGTGTCTGCGTGGGTTCTATCCGGGTTCTCCAGCTTCCTCCCACATCCAAAAACATGTGCACTAGATGAATTGGTCGTTCCAAATTGACCATAGGAATGAGTGTGTGTGTGTGTGTGTGCGTGTTTGTGTGTCTGTGTGTAGCTCTGCGGCGCACTAGCGTCACGCCTGGAGTTTCCCTGCCTTACACCCTAAGTGAAACTGGGATAGGTTCCAGCTCCCCATCACCTGCGCAAGCGGATGAAACGGGTGGAGAAAATGAAATTTTTTTTTTTTTTAACGTCTGCGTGAGTCTATGATTGTGACTTCCTTTTTTTTCTATTTCTTTTCTCCTGCCTTTCTAAACAATAATGACTCGGCCCAGCGGAGTAACACGTTCGCAAAATACTGATCAATGTTGGCACTTTCATGCTTAGCCTGTAATTGCACAATAAATGCATAATTGGTATTTATCAGCATATGCACGTGTATATTGTGGGCGATGTGGCAATGAGGCAAACAATCCCAGTCCCTTTTAAATGTCAGTCAGGTGCGACGTGCACTGCAACTGTATATACCCAAACTAAATACATCAGTTTTCTCTTTCAGCTTTTCAATTACGACCATGCATCACACCTGTCAGTCTGTGCTACATCCTCTTTCTCTCTCCTACAACATGTGTTCCCCCAAATGCAGTGATTAGAACTCCCACCGAAGCGTGTGAATGAATCACATGTGTCATTTTCACGAGGTGATTGTGATGTGCAGTAAAAGAAAAAAAAGAGAAAAAACTAGAGGTGGGTGTTTTAGTCTGCCTGTGTCTATTCTGATGCTGTGGCTATGAAAGACAAAAATAAGAGAGGGAGATGAAGAAGGGATGCGAGCCTGAAATAAACAGAGATTTCACCACCCTCTTTTGTGTACATAATGAGGAGGGATTATTCATTCATTTATTGCTCTTCTTTCTTCTTGTCCCCATTTTATCAGCTGACAGCTACAGGGAGCAGCTGTCACATGTTCTCTCATATTCAGATAAGGGAAGCTCGCTTGGAAAATAGTAATGCATGAGTCAAGGGCAGTGAATTAGACCCTTTTTATATTAAAATGTAATTACAGTGATGATTTGGTTCTGACTATATGCTCAAGGGCATATATGCATCTAATATTACTGCATAACCGCTTATAGGTGACACCACTGGGCCAATCTTGTATCTTGAATTTGCTGTTGATCTCACGTGCTGCGTGGGTTGTTGGTTTGTTTGTTTTTTTACATTAGGCATACTATCTGGAGTGTTGAATAATTCGGCCACCAGAGGCGTTTGACTTGCTCTGCTCAGCCGGAAGTGATGCAATCACACCGGCCCCATTTCCAGTGATATTTAAATCCTTTTCTGCGTGGATGGCCTGGCCAACTGGTAAAGCGCTTTCCCATCATGCATGCCCCGTTTTTGATTTGATTTGAAAGGAATGTTTGCGCGTATGTGTAAGTGTGTGGGTGTGCCGTTGTGCCATTTGATGTGATTTGTGAAGATGTGTGTGTGTATGTGTCTGTGGCCATCCTTCAGTACTTAATCCACAATCTGCCATCTGCCAGGGAAGAAATGTGTTTTTCCCACACTCAGCATTCTGAGTGGGGACCAGAAAAAAATGTTTTTTAGTTTGCGTCTACTCCTAATAGAGTTTTATTTTTGCTAATCTTTGGAAGAAAATCCTTTTCCTCATCCATCGTTTTGTCCGTATGACAAGCTTCTCATCAGTTGCTATGTAACTTTAAATCAAACAGGTGGTTCCCTCAGCAGTCATGGCTACAAGCGCATCAGCATTCCAGTGAATCAGTATGTAAAAAAACCCCACCTTTTCATTAGGTAGTTACATAACGTGGTCAAGAAAAATGATGTGAGATTAATTAAATCCACCCATTGTAAGATTAAAGTGTTGATTTCAGGCTGAATACAAATGATCTGGTTTTTTTCCTTTGATTCTGTTTCGGGACATTATGTTTCCAATCTCATGTGAAGTATTTCAAGAGTAATGACAGTTCTCCGGCTTCCTCCCACCTCCAAAAATATGCAGTTCAGGTGAACTGATCATTCCAAATTGTCCGTAGGTATGGGTGTGTGCATTTCTCTTTGTCTTTCCTGTGGCTCTGTCGTTGAGTGTCCCCCGCCTCTTACCCATAATTCTATTGGTATAGGCTCCAGCAACCCTTTTGACCCATAAAAGTGGAAAAAGTGGATAAGACAATGAATGATTTCATCAAAAATAAACTGAAGGCTAAATATTTTTTTTCTTCTTTTGATTCTGTTTAGGGACATTATGTTTCCAATCTCATGTGAAGTATTTCAAGAGTAATGACAGTGATGATCGCTATGATGATGATTGTCTCAGTTATTACCAAGCCACCTGAGGTGTTTATAATGATATTTATTAATTACAGTCATTGACTTTAATATGAAATAGCAGTCTAGTGAGTCTAAGTAGATTTTATCTTCTGAGTCTTGCCTCTTTTGTTGCTGATAAGAAAATACAGAATGTTTTTTTTTTTTTTTTTTACCTTAGTATCCATCTTTGGTTTCAAATATCCCCTCAGATCAATCACTGTCCTGGTTTTTTAATGAGCTATGCCTGATGCCTGAATTTCTTTGCTTAATTCTACCTTTTTTAAAAAAAATTCTTTGTTGCAGTCAGTCATGTTGCAGGATTTGCAGGCAGTAATTCTACATGTTTGAGGGATTTTAGTGCAGCACTGGAGGTGAGTAAAAGATATTAAATTGATAAATGGTTCACAGGAAAGAAGCCAATGCAAAAAATAAAAAAAAGGTGTTCTAGTTTTATGAAGCAAAAAGAGGAAAAAAACATCCATTCGAGGAAGACTAGCACAGAGCAAGTAAGCTTAAAAATATTTGCAATCAGATTTACATGGGCAACACTTGCTGGCCTCACCTTGACTGGACTAAATCACAGCATGGGGAGGTTATGTCTAAAACCTTTAGATACCTTCACATATTTGGACTAAACAGGAAAGCAGAGAATGTAAAGAATATTCCTACAAAACCTTATATACCTCAACTTTGGCTCTGTCATTGAGCGTCCCCCGCCTCTTGCCCACAAGTCCAGCAACCCAAGAAGTCTAAATAAACCTCCTGACAGAAAAGTCTATTTTAATTCATTTATTTTTCTATTGTGCAAACTTTTTGAGAATACAGTACTTTTTAAAAATAATTTTTCATGTGTGCAACAAGAGACATTTCTTCAGCGCCGTGCAGAAAGTCTAACAAGCATAGTGGGTTCTCAGCAGGCAAATATTTATGATTCACTGCTGAGAATGAACGAGAGACGATCAGTGAAAGTGAAGGCATCGCATGGCTGACGTGTAAAACATGTGAAATGGCTCATGACAAACAGGGAGGATTTTTATACCTTGTGACCGAGATATTCTCTTAATGAGAGTGGGTGTGTGTCAAATGCTGAAACCTGGCTGGGAAGATCTGGTCAGGTGGGGTGTCACTGTACTGTCAGAACCGTGTGTGTGTGTGTGTGTGTGTAACATGAGTTACTTCTTACTTGTCCGAAAGTTAAACAGGTTTTAGATTTCATCATAACTCACATCACCCCCCCCCCCCAAAAAAAAAAGATAAAAATGTTCATATCCATTCACGTTTGCCTTGTATGTGACATAAATCACCACACACCCCCTATGAAACAGTAATTAGAAATTACAATAATTTTCATCACTTCTGTATTGAGACAGTTTTTATTCCATGAGTTTTTATTATTAGTCACATTTCTATTTATAATGATTTTATTTTTATTGTGCATTTCAACCCATCCAGAAGAGGCAGATAGCCACCCACATGGAACCCATTTAAAGTCTGTCTGCACCGCTGTCACCAAATGCTTGCTGGGAGAATTCTGGATAGCTGTTAATGAAAGAGTCTAGTTTGGGTCTAGAACTAAACCTTGTGCTAAGGTTTAACACCCCCAGGATGGTTTGGCATCTTCTGACATCACATAATTTTAACAAAGTGTTGCTGAAACAAGTAATAAGATTTAATTGTTGTAATTGCTGCTTATTCAGGATTACATGTGGCCCTTCCATCAAACTCATGTGCCTGTTGATCGATTCTTATGGTGCAGATTTGGATGGATGGATGGATGGATGGATGGATGGATGGATGGATGGATGGATGGACGGATGGATTTACTTGACATGCAAAACATACTAAAAAGCACAAGCTTGCAAAGGTACTTCATATAATAGTATGTTAAACAGCACACACACACACACACACACACACACACACACACACACACACACACACACACACACACACACACATACACACACACACACACACACACACACACACACACACACACACACACACACACACGTCTGACTGTCTTTGAAGTTGTGTTTTCCTTCTCTGTATAGTGGTGTTTTATCTTTCTGCTTCCAGATTCATCTGCAGTATACTTCTGTCAGTCACTCCGGTAACAAAGACTCATTGTTACTGCAGCTCATTTAAAAGCATGTTGTCTAGCAAGACAGACTCTCTTTTATAATATCAGAAAAAGAAAAAAACAACAACATTGATCTATGGCTAATGAGATATCAATGAAATGCTCTGTGAAAAGTTCTGGACCACATTATTCTGCCTGTGGGAAAAGCGTAATGTTTTTCTTTATATGCTGGGGGATGGGGGCTTAGTGTCAGCTACACCTTGACCTTCGCTGAAGATACCAATATTTAGTTTAAAAATATCTGATTATTAGATGTTAGCCAATAGTATGTTTATACATGTATCTACATCTACATGTATCTACAGTATCTATTTTCCGTCCATGTGAGTCTGTTCTGTACATCCCATATACAGTTGTGTCCTCCAAGGCAGATGATATTTCACACTTGCTTACAGGAGCCTTAAATTTTAATATCTCATATTTGGTTTCTTTTAAATATGTATTTATCTATTTATTTTACAATTGTGACCTCATTAGAACTTCTCACCGCTCACATTCAAATGGTATGGTCCAAATATTTTCAAAAACCAGAAGGCCAGAATCCAATGATGCTTTATGTCCTACAGTTGTGCGTCTTATAATTGGGCCATTCAATCTGCTTATGTTTTACACTTTTATCCATATTTGTCAATGTCCATCTTCCCACATGTACCTATGGAAGGGCTTAATGTTTTCATTTCCAATTTTCTACTTTTTAATAAACTGCAATAATGCACTTATATACCCTTGCAGGGATCAATTAAGTATACTTCTTATTATTATTATTCTGGACAATAAACATAGCAATTAATGACTGAACCTAAAGATTCATCCATTGATCAAGAACCTTTTTTTTTTTAAGCGTGAGCCAAACACAAAGCATAAAAATAAGTGGAATCCTCTTGATATGTTAGGTAAAAGCCGAATCCGGCCTCTGGTGTTTGTCTGTCAAGGTGGTTCATAGGGGAAATAAAATATTACATTAACAAAAATTACGATCAAATCAAAGGAACCGTACAATCAAATTATTTTTTTTAACAGCTAAAGTAACTGATAAAAGCCAAGCCACTAAAATACTGATGTGAGGGCACAGTCTCTGCTTCTTTCCTTCTTTTTTATACATTGGGATTTCAGGATGAATTGGGGAATGAATCCAAATCAAGGTTGTCTGGTTCTGTTGGTACTTGTGAGTGGAGGGCTCGTTTGAACAACTTTTCCTTTTGAAAATTGTGTTCTACCTAATAACAGGGTCTGGAACAAATTGCTTCAAATTTTAACTTTTTGGAATCACTGAAACACAAAGAAACAAACCTGCGCCTGCCATTTAACAGCAACCTCATATGTAACGCAATTACTGTGAAAATTAATTATAGTGAGGCTTAATTGTTACCGTCACATTTTACTTTAGGTTGCATAATAGATGCCTGTGCCTTTATGGAAAAGTAATGGGATAAGACAAAGTACAGGTAGGCAGGCAGGTGAGAGGTACAATTAAAGTCTGACCCCCACCCCTCAAATCTGCTCACACGTTTCATGCATATGGGAAATGTGGGATCACAAAGGTCACCTATTCATTGAGTTTATGTGTGTTTCCAAGACGCACCAACCATTGAATCAAAGCATGTCTGGTTCTGAAATGTTTCATGTGTTTCCTCTATTAGTCATCACACAGACACACACACATGCGCACGCACGCGCACGCACACGCACGCACACACACACACACACACACACACACACACACACACACACACACACGCACACCACACTCTGGAACAGATGTTAGCTTGTCATTGATGCACACATGCCAGGTAGCAGAGATAAAAGATATAGATTCATAAGTCAGAAAGAAGGGAAACGTGACAGTAACATTGCAAAAAAGATTAAAAGAGAAGGATGAAAAGAAAGGGATTAAAGCATGAAATACAAAACAAATGAAAGCATGGACACAAAAAGAATAGAGGAGGACAAGTTAAAAAAATTAAAAAACAGGAAATAACCCAGGATGGAGTTCTGTCTAGACACTTTCATCTGTTATTACTTTTAAATGTTTTCCTGTGACTGCAGTGTCGGATCACATTAGTTGATACAACTAGACACTCGACAGTTGCGCGAGGTTGCGAAATGTATTAATTATTATTGTGGTTGTCACATTCATTTCAATTCATTGTGTTGAATAGTGCAGAAAAACAAAAACTCGGTTTCAATGAGCTTGTGATGTGAAACAAATAGAGAGCATTTAGAAACTCAAAAAGTGTGAGAGTCATCTAAATAGTTTAATGTTCAAAATGATTTACAGGATAATTTAATGGCATTGTACCAACATGGGATCAAATATTATCATTTATCAGTAGTAGTGTGTTCAGGCTCCGGTCCTCCACATAATCTCGAAACGGTCATCCACAAAAACAGACGCTGGTGTGGCATCTATGATCAGCTCCTGAAGACACAAGAAGAATGCTTTTTAGTGTGAAATACTAATACTGCTGGAATAATAATAATCTATATTTCCTCTGGGATTATTAAAGTATCCATCTATCTATTTCGCTTGTCCCTCCATTAGTTAGTTAGTGGGCATGCATGTTACAGGCTGTCGATCAAAGCACAGGGAGAGTAAAATATGAGGGTAGATCAAAACACAAGGAAAGTAAACAGTAGGGTTAACTGTATATACATATATAGAATAAATTCAATATGGTAGGAAACTGTACGTGCCACTGTTGCAGGCACACAGAGATGGCGGCTGTTGCGTGTTCCCACCCTTCTCCTTCAACTGAAGGGACAAGATTAATACAGCACTACGAAGGCCAACACTGACAGGTGTCAGACGACATAAGGATAATTGATCCACAATCGATAGGAAAGAGCCTTTCAAAAGAGTAACAGAGTAAATCAACCTGTTTGGTGCACAAAGTTCTACGTCTACGAAATGCCAACAGATACTTATGAACATAGGTCTTTACGTAGAATTGGGGATTCCATATCAAATGAGAAGATACCGGCAGTCTGGCTTGGATCTACCCATGTATTTTACATGGGTCCGGCAAGTTATTAATATATTTTTATGTTTGTCCTGTCACACCTGTGCCTGATCTGATTTTATACTACTGTATTGTAAAGTCAATGCATATGTAATGTATGAACAATAGAAAGAGCATCCCTGCTGAAGGTATCTCTGTACAGTCTACATCTCAGGGCGTCTCAGCTGTGGTGGACCCCTGCCTCTATGGATCTGGTCCTCAGGGGGTCTCTTCCTGATGGATCATTGTTCTGACACGCAGTATTTCACACATTTCAGTCTTGTCTCAACATCAACAGCATCCATCCCCTCATGAGGCCAGCTTGCGTCTCAGATGTCTAACATCTCAGTGGACGGTTTGAAAACTACATCTGCTGCTGCCTCTCAGCAGCTGCTGTCTCACCTGCACAGGTTTAAAGGTCTGTGGCTGTGGCTGGCCTCTTTGCCTCCTCATCAAAACAATTGCACTTCCATCACATTCTATCTGTAACACCTCCTTCAAGTTGTTTTTTTTTTAAACTTTCTTTTCTTCAGAAAACATGGGGAATATAAGAAAATGTGACAAACATCCCCTTCCACTGTCTTCTGTGCTTTGCTTCTTTTTTTAAAGGAATACAATCCCTTTTCATTCATGCCACGTGAACGACATGGAGGTCCGCAAACATTGAGGAAGCCTTGGATAATTCATGTGATGTGATATTCCATGTGACTCTATAAAGAGGCCTGTATAGATTCAGAGTAGAAACGTATAAGTACATTCCCTCCACACTGTATTTAAATGAAGTAGCAGCTGCTTAGCAATTCCTTGTTACTTTATCAAATAAAATCGATGGATGGATCGTTTCGTACTGAACATCTACTTATTAGCATGTGCCTCAGTTCTCTCTCCTTCGTTCTTCGTTCCCTCCACCTCTCATACTTGCAAATTTATGTCTTTCGCCTCCGCATCTGTTTTTTGTCTCTCTAACACTGTCCGTCCTTACCTTTCCTCTAAACAATCTTTCTGATAATTCATTATTCTCCACGCATCCTTGCATCCACAGCACACACACACACACACACACACAAACACACACACACAAACACACACACACACACACACACATCGAAAACCCCTCCATCACTGACTGTCTCCATCTGTAATTCTTGCTGTTTTTTCTTGCTTCACTCTGTCCGTTGTCTTCTAGAGCAGTAAATCAAAAGATTTCGAGGCTTTTTTTCACTGACTGTTATTTATGGAGCTGTTGTAGCGATCATTTTCATTTCTCCTGATAAGTGTGCTGAGTACACAACCTCGACAAGAATATTTTATCACAAGCTAAATGAGTAGAAGGGAATGACACATCCTATCTGTTTAAACTTGGCCTCTCCTTTCCTGTTTCACTCTTTTAGGAGGTAAAACTTCACCCAGCCTCGACCTCGGAAATGTTCATCTTTCATTATAAGATAACGCTGATCTCTATCATCTTACTTCTATGATCTACCAGAGCTTTGTCTTGCCTCCAGTTTGTCCTTGTGTGACCTGAGCTAGTCTTTTTCCAGTTTTTGCCACCCATATTCTGGCTTTGCGGTTTCTCCTTAAAGTTTACAAAACCCTAAAAGCCCTGTATAAAAAAAGCAAATATTTTAAGCCAAAAATTACAGTTGATCTTGACCTTTTACGGAAGACAATCAGACTATGAGACTCCCACGTCCCCTGAAGAAAATTTCTACGTCTAAAACAAAAAAATCTATCATTTTATTTAAGCTCAATTTGAGAATCTAGTGTGTTTTCTGTCATTTATGGTCATGATAGTTTCTCTTCTCTCTCCCTTTCTATAAAGTTCAACTCAACATGCAGACGAGTAAAGAAAAGAAAGATAAAGTGAAGACATTGCAATGAACAGTTAGCTGACATGCTAACAGCCTCTTTTCACTCGCAGTTTCATTCGGATAGAGAGACGATGTGGTTGAGCAATCTTCCATAAACCAAGATGGCTCAAGAGTACAGGCGACTGCACAAAATTGAAGTCCTTGGACAAATGAATCATCGTGTAACAAATACGTAACTGCACCTTGTTTCTCCATTACAGTCCTTTCTGTTCATCCATCACGGTAGATGATGGAGGGAGAGAGAGAGAAAGACAGAGAAAGAGAGGGAGAACAGACGTTTTATATGAGCAGCTTTAAAATTGCTGCCCTGAGTCAAGTCGTTGGATCTGCGCTTGCAACAAAACAAAAGTGTCAGAAGAAAATGCAGACTTGATTACAGCTATTAGTTGACAAAGTGTGGATCAGCAGGGGTTGGGTTGAGAACCTGTGTTGTTGTTTTTTCTCTGTCTCTTTTTTGTTGTTTTTTGCAGGGACAGTTTTTTGACTGGCAGGAAAAAGCTCGGTCAACTTGAAAGGTGGGGTGGGTTTATGAAATTTGTGCATGCAGTGATGAAAGATGCTCACTGAGCTATGATATGAATGTGCACAGTGAACTATTAAATGCAATGACACTGATGGTATGCATGTTAGACAGCGATTAATATGTTTCTTCTGAGGTTATTAGAGCATGAATGGGTTGCATTGGTTTTTTTTGTTTTTTGAGATGCAGCAGAATTTGTATGCTGATACTCATCGCTGTCACTGCACCATTACCGTCAAAGTTCCCCAAAGCATCTGGCAGATGCCAGATTGGCGTTTATGTTAAAAACATCCAGAATGTTGATTTGAAGAAAATTCCTCCCATAGAAATTACATTTTTAGCATTCTTAAAAGGATCTTGGATGTTTTGTTCTGTATACTACACCACATATGAGTAAAATGAGCAGACAGTGCCATGCATCGTGTCCCTGGTGCACAACAGTTCTACGTCGGACCTGCAGTCTCCAATTCAGACAGCAAGGGTGTCTTCCATAAAATAATTAAAGAATCTGTCAAGTGTCGCCTGGAGCTACGTGAGAGGAGTCGTCACAGGAAAAGCCAGGTGTATATGCTCATCTGTATTATTAGCGTAACCTCCAAACCTATATCATAGACATGTTGTTTTTAAATTTGAGAAATGATGTGCATTCTAGATATTTTTAGTAAATTCCATTCTGCCAAGATGGAAATTTTATCTGAATTACAGCAAATTTTTCTTGAACCAGTTCATCACAATGCCTAGCCTCTTCTAACAGGAGGAGTCACCGAAACAGAAAGCTAACAGATACGTATGTGTTTGACGAGCTGAAGATGAGCTGGAACAATCGAGCTAGAGATAAATGGGAAAGGAGTAGGTGGAGATAGAGGGGGAGACCACGTACAATGGGCTACACTCATGAACAACAAGGCTGTAAATTTACATTCAAACTACTGTTAAAAATGCAGTATTCCCACAAACTGGTACTTCAATATTTTTTTGTGCATAGGGTTAAGCATTTTTGTTACAGCAATAACACATAATTACATCATCAATTATGTCATGACTAAATTTATTCTAATAAAAAATATCCCCGAACCCTTCTGACCTGAGTGTCAAGGTTGTGCTCCGAGGTGAGGGGACGCGACGTATCTGCATGTGTTAAGATCACCTCTGTGATCTTAACACTACCTACTCCCCAAATCTTCACCACGCCCATAATCAATCGATCAGCAGGGGCCAGGCCTTTGTGGAGGACCTGGTTGGACAATGTGTTCTGGAGGTGAAAGCATTGGAATAAAAGTGATTAAGAAGGTCAAATACATGAAAAACAAAAATATTACACTTTATTCATATGAAACTTCATCTAGGGGAAGCTGAACGTGAGTATTTTTTTTTCTGCTTACATTCATTTAAGACACTGAAAAACTTCAACACTTTACTTTTATCAATCTTCGACAGTTTGTCCCAATATGTCTCATTCTGTAGGAACAAGACTCAAGCAGGGCTGCAGACACACACACACACACACACACAGACACACACACACACACACACACACACACACACACACACACACACACACACACACACACACACACACACACACACACACACACACACACACACACACACACACACACACACACACACACACACACACACTTTCAGATATCCATCCAAAATGGCATACAATCTGCTAATCTGCCAGGCAGCACTGGCCTCATTGCCCAACTTATCCTCATCTTCTCACATCTGCCTGTAACCCCCCCCTACACACACACACACACACACACACACACACACACAGTTTCTCTCCCTTTGGCTGTCAGACAGTCTGCCTGTTTTATCTCTGTGTGAAATTGCTTTGGAATGAGTCTGATGGTAGGCAGAGGACAGCCACAGATGTTTGGCCATGGTTGTAGTATGTGGGTATGTTTGTATTGTAGATGCATGTATATATGTGTGTGTTTGTTTGTGTACTTATGATTAAATGTGTGTTCATTAATATGTGTCTATGTGTGACTGTGTGCCTCTGCTTGGCTGCGAGCAAATACTGTTGGGTTAGTCCCATTAGTCCCAGTGATTAGGGAGTATATCTCCTGTTGACTCAAACTGTGATCAAGCCCTGGCCTGGTTAACACTCGCCTCTCACTGAATTTTGCCTTAAGACTTAAGCCCATGCAACACAAACAACACTTAATGCATTATGTTTTTGGGTTTTTTTGGACATGCACTGTCAGCAGAGGTGCAAACTCAATCTTTCTTTTTAGCTAGTCATCTGATAATGTCATGTCTCTGCAAAAAAGTTAAAGTAACAATAATATATAGTTTCATTCTCCCTGTGGGAATATTTATTTCTGGGCTGAGCCCATCCCTAAGGAGCAGTGGGCAAAGATGAGCCTCAGGATATACAGTACATGCATGCAGATCGCAGGGGACCTGAGTATTCCAAATGTGTATAAATGTATAAACTTGCCTTTATACTTGTTTGTTTGTTTGTGTGTGTGTGTGTGTGTGTGTGTGTGTGTGTGTGTGTGTGTGTGTGTGTGTGTGTGTGTGTGTGTGTGTGTGTGTGTGTGTGTGTGTGTGTGTGTGTGTGTGTGTGTGTGTGTGTGTGTGTGTGTGTGTAGAGATCTGATCATAAATATGAGTGGAAATTTGTGCAAAATTTAAACAACAGAGATACACAGTGATGTACATAAACACAAACCACAGCTGCTCCACTCATGATGTCATTTTGGTGCCGTGAAAATAATGTGCACAACAAAAACCTCACAACTGATGAAAACGACATTGTGACTTCATTAAGGCTGTCGGCTTGGCGGAGGCACTCAGCTCTTAATGTTTTAGAGAACAAAAATCCACAAATGGACTCTATCTTTCCATCCAAAGTGACTATCTGGTTAAAATTGTTTGAATAATGGAAATGTTGCATTGACACGCGTAGGAAAGCTAAACTGTATATCAAAGTCAATGAGGAAAACAGGCCAATGAAAATGCTGTATAAAATCAAAAAATGTGTTTTTAAAGTGTGGAATTATCACAGCCCAAAGGGGTGAAAAGCTACATTCACAAAAGTGAGAACAAATTCTGTGTTGAAGGTTTGCAGTGTCTAAACTGTCATTTGTCTGCTATTCCAGCGTCCCATTGAATGTCATCCTATAGTTTATTCAACAGTTGCACGGCATCAAGAGCAACACAAATAAAAAAGAACGACAGATGAGTCATGGACAGGACCGTCATCGATCCTTGAACTCACCTTAGCAGCTGAAAAGCTGGTCAGTAGATATTTTTTGTTACCAACTGTGTCTGAAGAGAAAAAAATAACACGCAGAGTTAGAAAAAGGGACAAGAAAATGATTGTTACCACCTGAATAAATGACAAATGAATGAGAGCTGAATGAATAAATGAATATTGAGTTATTCAGAATTATAGTATTTCACAATTTATTTGACTGACTGGATAGACAAACAGCTGAAGAGTCAGATCAGACTAAAGGGGAATTAAATAATAACTAGGTGCCTAAGTGGAAAAAAAAAAAGATTATAATAGTGACTGGATGAAATGTTTTTAGCAATAAATAACTATAAAGAGGTACTAATAGTCTGTAAAACTAGTAAAAGTAAGCCAAGAGTACTGTAAAAATATAATATTCTACCATAGTCAGAAAATTTATGAGAAACATTAAAGGGAAAAATGAAAACAAATGGCTAATGTGTGTTTTTTATCTTTATGTTATTAATATTGGACTGGATATGAAATCCAGATCGTACTATTATGACTGTGAAAGGTGGAGTTCATGTTATTTATTTATTTATTTATTTATTTATTTAGACAATGCCACCTCAAATTCAAACTGCAAATTTCTTGAATAAACAAAAGTTAAAGGACATATAATTTTTTACTCCATTTGTAATAGTAAAATCAAATATTCTTGCATCAAAAATGGCATAAATTGTTGAAAATCAACAGCCCATTAATGTGCCAGCTAGTCTACTCATCACTTCAGTTACTCTTCTTTCGTATTTATGTTTGGAGCACAACAAACGAAACCCAACCCAACACTGATCCCACAATTCATTTGACAATCTATTCAGTATTGGGAATATCACCTTTTATTATTGATTGCCGAAATGAGCTCATCCCAGAACCAAACCGGTTAAATGAATGCAGGAATAACTGAGGAGTGACTAAAGTGCAGATGAGTTCCTCTGACTGACAGCAGGGTAAACAGCGAAGCCTCTGAAGCGAAACAAGCAGAAGTCAAGAAAAGCAGATAAAAGAGGAGGAGGGAAGCCATAGTTAGACGAACAGCAAGCAAAAAAGACGTAGAGAGGCTACACTGCATACAGACTGGAAGACGCAAAAGAGAGAAGCGAGCGAGGAGATAAAAGACGAGTGATGGAGAGCATATCTCCAGGCAGCGACACGGGGAATTACTGTAATAGTTTCTGTCACTCCCCTTCTCTGTCATTCCTCGTTCTCTCTCTATCTCCCCATTCTCTTCTTTGTCCTAACACAAACATGCCTTTCACAGAGGAGTGCATCTTCTCAAGGAAACGCTTCAGAGACCAGATTCTGTGTGCGTGTGTGTGTGTGTATCTGTGTAACTACATCTGCTTTCTCATACAACGCAAGAATTTCAGGTGACTGAGGCGACGGCGCCCACACGCATCGTCATTCCTGATTTATAAAACTGATCCTGTAGAAGTAAAATGATGCTGGATGTTATTTGAACAGTTGTGTTGACATTTTTATCTGGAAATGACAAAAATTTTGAAAAACCCCAACATGAAGTTAAGTCCTTATTGGCACAACTATTTGGTAAACGGGTTCTGTGTTACTTGGAAGTAATTTTCTTAATGAGAATAAAAAGGAGTGTGTGATGGGCCTGTGTGTGTCCCAGGATTAGAAAGTATGCTAGAGTTTGCTAATTAGCATAAACCCAAATCACAGACTGGATAGTTAAGAACTTTTATTTGTGATCCGATTATGAACCCTGAACAAAAAAAACATACAAATATTTTGTTATGTGTGTGTGTGTGTGTGTACGAGATACCCTTTTGCTCACCTATTCCTTCTCCGTCATCCCAGAAGAGTGATCCTTGAGCGTCGCCGCGGTCGCTCAAGGCAACAGTCAGTCCTAAAGGATTCCTCCGACTGAAACAAAAGAGATGGAAATAGCATATTGCTAAAGGACAACATCTATTTATACCTGCTGCCGATGACTAAAACATTAACATTCCTGCTCCAGGCGTCTACCTGATCTCCCTGCTGCTGCAGGTCTTAACCACCCTCCACCTGTCTCTCACTCTCAAAGCTTCTCTTTCTTGAACACCAGTCGACCAACAAACACTTCCAGTCATACTTGACACATTCTTGAAAATACACACTGATCAAACTCCTACAGCAAACTCTTTATTTGCACAGGCATTACAAAAAATTCACGCTCTTCACAGCGATATTTCAGTGCGTGATATCAGCTGTAATGTGCATGCGTTTACCTGTAATCTGTGTTGTTCTCTGGGTTCTGCCATGGAATGATAGAACCCCCTCTGATGTGAAGATTAATATGGTTCAAAGGTGTGGGCATGTTGAGGAATTCACCCCGCACTCCAATGTCTTTAGCCTGACGGCAATAGCAAGGATTAAATATTAAATCACTAGAAATACTGCAGGCGGTTCAACTTGACAAAATATGGCAGGTACTCCTATTTATTTTATTCAGTAATTTGAGGGAAATTGACGTCTATGTACCACAAAGCATGCAGGGAAATGTATAACCCAATTCATTCTTTGCAAACTGTTTTTTTATATTCCACCCCCCCCCTATCTCTGACAGCTTGTCCACATCTGTTTGACCGGTTTAAAGGGGGTAACCGCCAATGTACGGCACTCCCCAATTTATGTTGTAGTTTCTCGTGTTTCCTTTGGCTTTATAATGCTGGCAAACAGATGGGAAGTCCCATGGATAGAAAGAGTGATCTGAGGTTTGTTTTGTCATCAAGGAACCTTCTGCTGTTGTTGAGCGGCGACTCCTTCATGGTGTTGTTAAAAGTGTCTTAATATCTTGTTGTCATGTCTTGTTTTTGTCCTGGTGGTTTGTTTTATTTATTATAGTTATAGATTATAGATTTTACTTTTGTAAAAATAATTCATGTCCCAAAAGCTGTGCTGTATGTTTTCAACATATTACAATGAAAAAAAGATTGTAAGAATATTGTCAAATGACTATAAATTAGACAAATACTAATTAGACAATTGTTTATAGCTGCTTCTCATATAATAGATGAAATTATTTTTATATGTGAAGTATTTTAATTGGTGGTATTTTCATGAGAATAAATGTAATTGTGTTGGTATATGGACTCACCGTGTGGAAGTCATACCAACGTTCATTAGGAACGTAGCCGACCACATGCCTGGCTCCCTGTCAATTACAACGTCATTACATCACAAGAAATGCAGAAACACAAGAAGAAGACATCTATTCTGTGTGTGTGTGTGTGTGTGTGTACCTCGTCGAGGGCGGGGGTGATAAGCAATGCAGGTCCCCAGAGGAACTGCTTGTAGATGTCCCATGTAGTGGCATCATTCACAAACCTGCAACGACACAGACTCCGTCACGGCCGACTAGAAAACATGTTACCGAGGCTTTTTTCTGTGTTTGCAGCCCACACTGCTATCCAACCAGTCATTCAGAATTCAATGGCTCGTAGAGACAAGCAGAATAACCCTGCCAGACTCACCCTTCCAGTTCCTTAAATACCATCTGTGACTTTAGAGGAGTCTCTTAAATTAATGAAATTAGTCTATTTTTTTTTTTCATACAGTTCTGCACATCCCCATCTGCAAGCTGCCAAGTACAGCCTCAGACATGTACAGTTGGTTTCGAAACCGTCTCACTGGAATTAACAGTAAGTTCCTCTTTCAAAGGTTTCTTTATGGCAGTTGGAAGGGGCTAATTTCTCTTACCTTGTCGAAAAATTCAAATATGCAGCAACTAATGAGGGAGGCATTGGTGGTAAAAGTTTGACAACAAGTTGAACGTTAAAAGTCTGGCAGTAAAAATCTGTTGGTTGAAAGTTTTTTTTTTCTTCCAGCAGTCGTCACATGTGACTTCATATCAATGAGGAAAATCAGATTATCTAGACAGAAAATCAGGAGACGGGATCCATCGTGGTATCGTGTAAAGGGTTAGGTTTGGGGACATTACAGGTGATAATTGAACCACGGCGTTTGTGCTTGTGTGATTTTGGTGCTTACTCGTGCAAGAGTGGTCTAACTACTGTGCTTCCTTTGGTGTGAGCTTCAAACATCAGTGTATAAAGGTATGGCAGGAGGGTGTAACGGACGTTCAGGACGTCCCGGGATGCCTCAGCAAAGGTAGAATTCCAGGCAACAGGATCTTGCCTCTGTTGGGAGAAATTTAAAAGCAGCATTAAGAGAAGTTCCAATTAGATCCAATTACTGCAACAGGGCACACAACTTCACTCCAATCATCATCCGCTTACTGACGGACAAATGACATCTCGTTCACGACATCTCATCCATCCCTGTTTAATCGAGACATGACAACAAACCAATGACTTTTGTTGATTTAGACTACTTTGGTTGACTTTTCAAGTAAACTTTCACATAAAAAAACAGTAAACGGAGCTTTAAAGTATGGAAAAAACTAGTGTATACCTATAACCACCTAACCCATTATCATAGTGAATCTTTTCCACCCGATACACAAAAATATGAGGTAATAAACTATCCCTTCCCAACCCATCGTGCAATATATTTGCACGATTGTCAGGAATGAGGACTGAGACAAGGACAGAGGCTAGACTGAATGCTGCTGCACACTCCAAGGTGCTTATCATGCTGCCAGAGCAGCGAAGCACTCTCATTCTGTTTCTGTCTCTTTGTCTTTCTCCCCTTTCCTGGATCGTCCCAACATCCCTACACAGTAATGGAGGGGAGAATTTAGTCTAAACAACCAGAAGACATTATCCAAACTGTTTCTGGTTGATTAGCTGCAAAACTATTAACTCGTCATTACGAGAGAAATGAACTCTCCCTGTTCGTTATTTGTCAAACAATTTCTTTGACTCAGAGATAGACAGGAAGATGAGATTGGTTGGAGAGTTTATTTTCTGTCCTTAAACTTTTACGTCCAGAGGTTTTTTATTCTTGAAATGTGATTAAAAAAATAGAAGAAAGTAAAAAAACAAATGTTAAAGACCATCCAAACTCTTTAATAGAGTCACATGTGCTTGGTTTCTGCATGCAGCAATCAAAAGTAGTATCTATGAATCAGTATTGGTGTGTTTGTTGTGCTTATCAGACTTTCCCCAAAATGACAGGAGGACAACCTGTTTCAGAAATTTAAAAAACAAAAAAATTCAGACTACCTGTACAACACCCACCGTCTGACATTTTACATGTAGCTGGAGACAAGCGCTCATTTTTGGAGCGAGCAGATTTGCAGTTCCAATACGCTTTAAAAGCTCAGTATATGGTTGGCTTCTCTCAGTTACAAGCAGAGATGCACCCAGACAAGGCTGTGTCGGAAAAAAAGCCAGCAGAGTGTGAATGTATTACTTTTAAATTTGCCTGCTGTGAAACAACAATTGTGCCTTTCCTATCTTGTCATTGTGTTCACAGCTGTGAATCTCTCCTCTTTGGATTTCACAACATGCTGAAAGTTAATAACTTTAAAATGTTACCATGCATGAGGAGAGACAGAAGGCAACACTTGCTGGTTTGTAGCCTTCCAGAAATACCCGAATGGCTTGAATGCAGTTACATTATTTAATGATGACCGAACTATTCTATCCCATATTGTATTGACATTTACTGCATTTTAATTGGCGATGGGTGACCTTTAAGACACAAGGACAAAAGGACAAGACAAAAGAACAATAATCAGTCCAGTTGATTACACAAATGCGCACAAAAGTACAGGATGATTAGGATTTTCATCCGAAGTGTGTCATCCTATGACACTGTGCGTGAACATGTGTCTTTGTATGCACCGTATTCATATGATTGTGTACACACTTGTGTCGATTTTTTTGGATTTTGAAAAAGATATCTTTTTTTTTTTTTTAAATAAATAAATCACCAGAGATCAATACGTTGACAGACATTTCTTCCAAACCACAATTTAGCTGGGTCACATTTGATAACCGTTATTACCTGTAGCCGGTGGTACCAAAGTCCAGATACTGGATGAATACAGAGCATTTCCATTATCGTGTGACCCACAGAGTTCACCAGATTATTATTAAATTTTCTACGGAAAGGTGCCAGATTGTAATAACCTAGAAACCCAGGAGTTTTTCTGCATACCTCCCATTTGATGAGTAGCAACCCTCCTTTAGCACCCTCATGCTTTACACGATTTGCTCACCAGGAAGTAATTACCATCGTAAATTGCAAGTGCGTGACAGAAAGAACAACTGATCAACTGAATTTGAATGTGTACGTTATAGGTGGCTTTGCTTTCATAATTTGAGGGGACAGATTGAGTTATCCTACATATCCCAAACCAAATCAGTTCTGACAAACTATCCGTAGTTGGGGCACTGGCTTCTGCCGGTTTTGTTCCGTAAAGTTCAGGCTTTATTTATATTTAATTACTTTCAAATGCAGTTTGACAAGTTTCCTTTTTTTTTTCTTCTTAATCTTAATTCAAATTATCTGTCATGTTGAAAGTAGATGTGTTATGCCCAAGGGTTGTAAGATAAAATATGGAGTGAAGTTGATTGAATTTGCCTTGTTAGTTAGTAATTGGCAAAAATGAATTAATAGAGAACTTATTGTATCCAAAATAACATCATAAAGAACAATGTATAATGGAAACATAATACATTGTTTTAGGCAATTGATAAATTTGTTGTGGAGATAGGGATGTTATTCTGAAAACACTTAATTTTGCTGAGAAATAGTAACTGACCAGAGAAGCAAAATAGTCAAGCTAGGATTCTGACAACCAGTGGCTCTGGCAAAATTGTGACGAGTCAGATTTTATTACTATACTAGAATGTTTTGTTATTTTACAATTTGAGTTGTATTTTTGTTGTATGTCCTGTCGGACTGTATAGTTAAAGATGAAATGTTTTTATATGTAGCTAAACATGTAACATGAAGGCAGATTTAGGTTAGCGCTGTACCTGTTCCTTCCAATTATGTCACAAAAGCACTAAGACATACAGAAAAAACAACAAAACTACACTCCTGCCTGGGCTGCATTTGATGAATCTGTTCTAAATGAGACGTGTCGTGACTTCAAGCGCTGCTCTTGCACCCTGTTGACTTCTTCACTACAAATCTGCATATACAGTTGCATGGTGCAAAGGAATCCCCCAGATACCGCTGCACTCAAAAAGACCGTCCTCAAAGCAGATCCTTTGTGGAAGCTGACAATTCCGACAAAGGGGCAGACACACATTGTTAGCGCTGTGTCTCACCTGACATTCATTCAGGGCATTTTTTGCAAAAGGCTATAGTCAATAGAGGGTAATCAATCAAAAAAAAAAAAGGGAAAAAAACCCTTTTGTTTTATGCTTTCAACATTTAGTCCCACTTAACAGTTATAGTGCTACCTGTTGGGCCCCCAAGGTACTTGAACCGCAAAAGGGTGGATTGATGAAGACATGAGAATCAGGAATGCTGCAGAAGAGAACATATCTTGTGAATATCATCTAATTTTATGGTCTCATTTATTGGTGGAAAAAGGCCTTCGAACAGACTTGAATGTAGACAGTTGTGTGTACGTGTGTCTTTTTCACATGCCAAACGTTAAGGAAAAACAAGGTTATCTGAATACGGCGACCCTTCTCATTGTTTCTCTCCTCCACCTCTACGTCTAGCTTGATTTATCTGTCTGGACTATACTCCCTCGCCCATCTCATAAAGCTTTTGACTTTCTGTTTTTGCACTCCGGACTTCACAGCCACAGAAAAAAAAAAGAAAAAAAATTAAAAAACATATTAAGACGAACACCACGTCCCTTCGGGTGAGTACCAATATACAAGACTCAAACACGGCGACCCTTTTGAAACAACGGTGCAGACTTTAATTAATTTTGCATTGTTCTCATATGACTGCGAACTCGGCAGAATATTGCTGGTGCAGTAAAGTTATTTCAAGGTCAACACCGAGTTGTCTGAGGGCAGAGAGACACCGGCATGGCAGAGCTACGGGAATGACTCTGCAAAAACTCCCCCCTCTCTTTCTCTTTCCGCTGGCGCTGACCTTGCATCCCTTCCAGCCTGGTGTGTGCCGTTAATGCATTGTTGTCAAATGCCTGGTTAAGCAGGATGGGGGTGGGTGGGCAGGGGGGGGGCTTACAGTTGCTAACTGGTAAATGATTGGGGATTTTACAAGGCTGGCAGTAGAAATAATACAGTTTTTACAGCAGATTACGCATATATTGGATTTTTATTCCTTATTCCTTCCATCACTCAGATAGAGTTTGTGTGAGTTTGTTTCTTCACCTGACTCGTTTGACACAATCACAGAGGATTCAAAGTCTGATAATTGTCACCCATCTCATATTGCCTTCCAAATCCACACCATTTAGCTTGTTGTATTGCCATTTTCTTTTATCCTTCGATTTTATCTCTCATGATTTTCCTCTTTCTTCTGATGGCAGCTGATGAACATCTCTAACCTTCCCTTTTCCTTTATCTGTCAGTTTTTCACATCCCCTCTTGTTCTTCTAATGCTTCTTTGTGTTAATACCTTTCCTTTTGTCCCACCAATACTGTTAATCCCCCTCACTTCTTTTCACTCCCTGACTCTTTTTTTTTAATGCTGTCCCTCTCTCCAGGGCTCTTACATGTTTGCAAGCCATGATTAAATGATTGGAATCATGGGATGGAAGGGTGTGTGGAGTGGAGGTAAGTTGGTGTGGAATGGTGCCCATATCACCTTGAGAATTCAATTACATCCCATTCCAGGGTGTTAAAATCACACGCACACACACACACACACACACACACACACACACACACACACACACACACACACACACACACACACACACACACCTGTGTCCTGTATAGTATTGCAGAATCCAATGCAGAGAAAGTTCATCCAGTGAGATCGATCTCCGGACGGGCGTTATTGGATTTCTAAGATGTGTTCCAACACTCTTAAAGGTCAGCGCTCGAATGAATGCCACCGACACTACCACAACAAACAGGTCTGTCTTTTTGTGTGTTTGTGTATGTCAGGAGAAGATAAAGAGAGAGATGGAGGACATAACAAGATTTTTTTGGAAAACAAAAGCTGCTGGTGAATGCAATTTTTTTTATGGCAATACTCCCACAACTTGAATGTCAGAGCTTTTTGGCTCTGTTTTGATCAACAGTCAGTAAAGGTGGGAGAGGACTGGACTCTTAATTTTGTTCAGTTGTTTATGTAGAAAATTTGGAGCATGCAACCAACTCTGTGTTCTTTTTGAGTTTGTAGAACTGCAGACTTGTTCTTTCCACACATATATCTCTAAGGATATGGGAGTGAATGCTGAATTCCCAGCATTAAATAAAAACTTGTGGCTAAAAACATGCAAAACAATTTCAAAGATCATCATTCAGGACAATTCGAATGCTAATAAGCAGCAATGGTGGAGTTTTGGCTGCAGCTCGACCAGAGGCTGGAAATTAAGAGCCACAAATAAAAACAAAAATAATAATTAAGGCAATGAATCTTAGGGTTTAGAGCAGACCATCTTTATTTTACTGTGGCTGTTCTAAAGTGACTCACCCGGTTATTCTTGCCGTTGTGGTTGCGTGAATATGGATAAAACGCACCGAGTTGCATCCAGCGAAGACACATCTCATACTTAGCATCCTCGAAGAACCCACATATGTCAGCTCCGGTCTACAAAAGAGGAAGGTGTCAGTTTATACTGCATACATATGTGAAGAAATAAAGATGGACGGAAGGATGGGATGTTTTTATTTGTAAAAGAAAAAAAAAACCTCAATCTTATTTCCCTCAGATGTGTTGATTAGATTATTATTTGATTTGTAAATGAACCCTTCAAGGCGTAGATGTGACTTCAACCCTTCAGTCACTTCACGTCTATTGCAAGCATTATGTATCTGAGGTGTCCTTGAATATGAAACGAGAAAAGCGATTGCTGTTGTGCATCTGACCCAGGCTCTTGGCTGGAAGCATGGAATTGTTTTACCATACAGTCAACAATACGGCGTCTGAGTATAAGTATTTTTAAATTGTAAAGAATTACAGACAAAAGGGGCAAATTACATAGCGAATTGACAAGTGGCGTTTCATTAAAGAATAATCATGGACTAGCAACAGGTATCTGGTTCAAGGTGGGATTTGTCATAACATGTATCCTATTGTATCTCAAAATGTCCTCTGATCAACGGGTCGAGAAAAAAAAGAAAAAAAAAATCACTCAGGCCACTGTAATCTAGTTAGAGAGGACAAGGTCACATCAATAAGATCATGTCTTGGCCAAACAGAGCTCATTTGGAGATACTTACATAAGAGATGCCGAACAGGCTGAATTCCATCATTCCTGCAGAACCAAGAAAAACAGAAAGTCATGCCAATTTAAAGAATCCCTTTCATTTTGCTTGCCTACGTTTACGAACATTGTGTGTAAAAGACGACTTATCTCAAAGCTGACTGTCAACAGTAATTTTAAAAACCATGTTTTGTTTTTTGTTTTTTTTACACACACCATATTCCCAGCAGATGTCTACAGGTACCTATAATGGATTTGTAAAGTTGGTCCCAACTGGCAGTGTTGTCTCCGAGCCAATGTCCGGCCCATTTTCCACTGGAGGGGTATGTGGACCTTGTCACCACGATGCCTCTTTTGGTCGTTACATTCAGTAGGGCGCTGCTCAGAGATGAGAGAAAATTGATTGGATAGGAAAATAACACAAAAAGCGTATCCCCCACGCTAAATGAACTAATTGGGCTTTAGAAAAGAATTATATCAGTCATGATTGTTAAATTAATGTTCGATGTCTTAAAAAGAAACAACTGCTAAACTAAAGCGGCAGTGCCTTAGAGGCTCCTCTACAGCACTTTGCAACCCTTCTTGTAACGAGAAGGGAAAATGGTGCTGCAAAAAGCAGTGTGGTTTACATTTGTGATTATTAATTACATAGATGTGATGAGACTGCATTTCTGCAAATAGCTGGGAAAGATCAATTCTGCACCTCCTAAGGTTTCTATTTTCTTCCTGAATATGTTTGCAATGACATTCCCCTTCTTTTTTCACGCTCTCTTCACCTCTATCTTGATTGAGATTATTACTTAAAAAACACACAAATATAATTGCTTATTTACTTACTCATAGGTGGGCTTGGTGTGGGACCAGCCATACAAGCTGTGGACATCATAGTGTCTGACTTTCTTGCCATTGCTGAGTATTTGCTCGCTGTTCATGCACAGAGTCTTATGTATTAAGCCAAGATGTTTGGACTCCAGGGCTTTTGGAAAGACACACACGCAAAACAGATTAAACAGAGTTCTTGTATGGAATTATCACATTATTAACATAGGCTTATTATTAAATATCAACATAGCAAGATAAATAATTGTGAGTGTCTTACGCGGCATGTATGGAGGGAAGTCAAGAAGTGGATTCCCAAGACATTTCCCTCCAACTGTGCCATGTACAAAACTGGCAGGTTCGTTCATGTCCTGCAGTTAAAGCAAATGGAAGTCAAGGAAAATTTGGCAGAATGATTTAATATTGTACGCTCCTTCCTTCAGGTTACTCACAATCCATATGCCATCAAATTTGGTGATGTTCCAATAGAAATCCTTAATTTCTTGACTCCACCATGCTGCTGTTGATGAGCGGAAGAAGTCCGGGAAGGCAGTGTATGCTCTATACAGCTGAAAATGAGAACATTGAATGATCAGAGTATGAAATATTGAAATCCAACCAAGTGCAACAAATCTTGTCAACTTGTGTGATACTGACTTGTATTTTGTGACATGTCAGAGGTAAGGAGGTTATTTTTTATTATGGTGAATTCAGAAAACATCTTACCTCAACTTGGGAATCCCAGTCCAGAGATTCGTTTACTACGACACCAGGCTTATCTGGCCAAACCTGCACGAATAATACAACACGCATGTTGGAAAAGCTTTGAGTTCAACTGTTGGTATCAATGTGTGTACTGATACATGCATAGTTGTGTGTATCTGACCTTCCCCCACACAATGTCATCACTAAGCTCTTTGGGCCATTTGATGAAGACGTCCGCAGCTTGACCTCTCACAAAGGCAGGGTAATAATCCGTCTCATTGCCTGAAATGGCTGGATCCTAGGATTATAATATACACAACTGTTATAATAATATAATAATATAATATAATACTGTATAATATAATATAATATAACATAATATAATATAATATAATATAATATAATATAATATAATATAATATAATATAATATGTGTGAGTGTATTGTTAAATTGGAGTATTGGTATTACCAGGATAAATATGAACCTCATGCCCTCCCCCCTCATGCTGTTGACCAGTGCAGGCAGATTTTTAAACTGCGGGTCGAGAACAAAGTCCAGCTGGCGATCCATGTAGTCGATGTCCGCATACTGCACATCCTGTAGCAGACCGCAGTCAAAGTTTAAACCAACTAAAATTAACCGGCTTTGTTGTCTTGAAAACATCACAACCTGTCAGGAATCAAACTAACACTCATCAGTAGCTTCGAGATTAATATCACCCAGCAGGTCACATATTCATTTTTGGGTTTTTTTCTAAGCTTGAGATGTGATTTTTTTTTTTTAATTGAGTGCCAGGACTTTGACAACCATGTGTGGAACACTCAACTCTTAGAACTATACAAAGCAAAAAGCTGGAACTCTGCACAAATCCCAGTCAAATTGAATGAATGAGGGAATGCTATGTTAACCCTTAAAAGGAAAAAAATATATAGTACATGTATGTATAATAATTGTCACCACCAAGTCAGAAAAGATAATTGCAGGTTTTGCAACAAAGATGTCAAATATGTCCCGCTAATCTTCGTTGATGTGGGAATTTGGAAAGCTTGCCTTCACATATGGTAAGCAAACACCTGAGAAGTGAGTTCTTACATTGCAAACAAAACTTCATCTGCTTTGATCACCTGTTGTGTCTGTGGCAGTTTTATGGTTGGGTAGTCTGTAAAGCTAGCTGATGTGAAGCTTTAGTAAGTTCCTGCATTTTCTGCTTCCAGTTAATGATACGGGATTCTTTTTGGCTGGCATCAGCTCGTTTTTGGTTGGGACTTTGTTCAAGCACGTTCCAGGGATGACTTGATTATCGATGGAAATTCTTCTGTTCTGTTGTGCATAATGAAGAGGAGGGGAGTCTGGCTTGTTTCCACAAGACGTACCTTTCCGTGGGGATGAATAGGACTTTGTAATTTTTTCTTTATATACTCTCTTCCTTTTACCAGGAATTTTAACTGAAATGTTAATTCTCGATTTGACTCTCAGAAAAATGTACTGTTTATAGTTTACCTGGGAAATGTCCAGAGGCTATGGAAACCATAAAAGAATGGATTTCAAATTCAATTCAAGGTCACATGCCATTAGTTGAAACAAAATGTCCCCAATGCAGAATGAAGTCAAACATTACATTTTTCTTCAAGTTCTTTTTTTTTTTTCATCTAATTTATTTTTATGTTCGCTTGCAGTGAACCATATTTTAAAATAGGTTGAGTGTGTTTCATGCAGCTCTGTCTGTAAGAGGTAAAATACATTGGGCAGTTGAATTAGTGCTGGTGTCGAGACAGAGACAGATTCAAATCAATTTTTGTCAAAACATACTGGATTTTATGTGGATGAGATAAATGTGGGCATTACCAGGAATGTGGGGGATGCATTGGGAATGGGATCCTCCAGAACCCGGTGCTCCCAACACAAGTTGTCTGAATTTTATTTATTAATTTTTTAAGTAAAAGATTGCAAACTTACATAGGGTATACCTGCTTCCCTCATGTCTCTGTACAAATTTGCTATTTCCTTGTCATTGGCATAACCATAGCGACACAGCTGGAACCCAAGGGACCAATAGGCAGGTAGAACAGGTCGTCCAATCAGCTGTTAAGAAGAAAAACAAACAAGGAAGTCAAAACAGTTCAACACAGAAAAAAGTTGTTTTGCAGGAAACCAGGACACCGTCCATGAAGTGTTTGTTTGATTGCTTGTTTGTGTGTGTGTGTGTGCGTGCATGTGTGTGTGTGTGTTTAGGCTAAATGAGACAGTGCAATGATGCGAAGAACTCCCAGCTGCTGCAGTCCATCAGCAGCGGCCCAGGGCCAGACACAAAACACACACACACACACACACACACACACACACACACACACACACACACACACACACACACACACACACACACACACACACACACACACACACACACACACACACACAGGTGGTCACACGTATACACAAACAGACCACACATCTAAGAAGACTTACTGCAGTGTACTCTTGCACCACCATTTCAGGAGTAGGTCCCATGACCACATAGAAATCCAGGATGCCTCCCACAGTTCTGTAGGTCAAAGCTGGAGTTGGCTGGAAAGTAACATCTGGACATAAAATGAAGAGGAAATTTATTTCCCTTATCATATATTTAGTGGTTTGTGCACACTGTGTAACTGTGTTTATTCCTCATGAATGTTTTAGAACAGTGTTAAAGCTTCATTGCTGTCACCCATATTTAAAAAAAATATATTCCAATCTCTTTTTAATGAAGAGTTACCCGAGACCAGATCGCTCCATGATATACTTGGCTGTCAGTATGTTGATGAGGCAGTCATAAAAGGACTTACAATGCATGAGTAACTTTGCTCTTCTGTGGCGAAGTGACAAATGCACGGATATAGAAAGTATCCATCAAACATATACGCAGCATGTTTGATGCATGTCTGCACTTGTGATTGTGTACTAGTCGTCAGCGTGCAAATACACAAAATGAATGGTGAGTCTGTTTTATTCTGAGTTGGCGTAAGGAGAATGCAGTAAATAATTCAGTCATAATTTTGCCATTGTGCCACTGTTGTACAGAGGAAACAGTCCAAAGACAAAACTTCCTTCACTTTGGAATCCAAATGCTCAGACATACACGAATGAGAGTAACTGTGTTCATACGCAAGTGGCTGAATGCCTTTCCATGTGTCATGTTTGCATGTAGTTGCAGAAAGTGTGTGTGTTTTGCGTGTTACTCTCACCCATAGCATTGCTGTTTAGTAGCAGCACACCATGAGCATCAGTGGTGGTCTCAAGGCCCATATAGAAGGGATGCACACCATAGCAATTCATCTTGTACTGCAGCAGAGAGACAGATGGTCGGAATGAAAAAGAAATGTGTGAAATGGGTGTTTTTTTTATTTTCAGGATGTCAATTTTGTGATTTCTTGTAATGTTTGTTTGTGACTTTGTTTACTGAGACATTTCTCTTTGTATTTACGGGAAATGTCGAAAATGTCTAGAATGGACATGCACCCCAGAGCTGTCGGTGTTCAACACGTCTTCTCAAAAATTAGATGAAAATATTCCTACAACTATACTCTGTGCAAATCTCTAACTGAGACGAGCACAATATATACTGTCTATGTTATTTGTAGCACCCAGGAGTGCTCCCAAATCCCCCAAATCTTCTCCGGCCTGGACAAAAACACATTAATACCGAAATGGGACATTATTAGGGGATTTGAGTTACTGCTGTAATAAAATCAGAAAGTCCTAAATGTAGCTTACAGAACGATTAAATTAATGACAGAATTACAGCTTGGAAGAAACCAAATTCATTATATACAGAGCAGAGGGTTTTTCGTTTTCTTACAAAACCTGCTTAACACTTAGGTAATTTTTATTTATTTTTTCATTTTGCTTTCTATCTTACAGTTTTACTTGTATTTCTGTAACAATTTATCACAGGTGAATTAACGGTCCCATTTGCACTGATTTTCTGCATAAACATTCATTACTGGGCTTCAATAATTATGCAAATATCACATCATCATGGGTTGTGAGGAGGAGGTGAGTCTCGTGTTATGGACATTTGTCTTCCTCTTTAGGTACTTCGTGAGTCCCAATGCTGCCATCAGAGGTTAGATGAGGATGGAACGAGACAGGAATGGATGGGAGGGTGTGAGGTGTGTGTGTGTGTGTGTGTGTGGGGGGGTCTCCTGAGGATTTCACATACCAGGAGTCTCATCTTCCTCCAGTACTTAAGAAGTTATTAATCAGTAATATATAAGAGCTGGCTCTGTCACCGTGTCAGGTCTGTTGGGATTTGTGCTTTCCTCGTGATACATGTACCCTGTTGCATTGTCATCACACCATTCAGTCATCCACTAACAGCATGACAGCCACCAAAGGCAACCAATCAGATGCAGAGAAGGAGACCCGCTGTCTTAGCTCAGCGATGCGAAGTCCATGAAGAGAAACGTGAGTCTGAATGTTTTGTGATCATCTCATAAAGAAGTAAACAAGATATGTTGTTGATTTTTTTGTTTAAACATACATAATTATTAAGTGTCCATTGTGATAATAGTGATGGGCTTCTGTAATAAAGCTGATTAGGTTATTTTAATGGAGTAACAACATTACAAAAAGCGACTAAATTTGATTAAACTGATCTAAACTGCATTTACCTGGCAAGCTTCTATTTTAAATGCAGTTTCATTCTGTTTAATATTGCAAAGACTGCGCCACTACAGTTCATGTCATCATGCTCACTCTATTTTTTCTTATTTCCATCCTTTTCCGCCTTCCTTTTTTTTTTTTTTTTGAACACTAATTCCCCTGCTCTCCGCGGAGCCCTGTAACATTAGTCTGAACCCTGTGGAGCTGTCTTGACAGCTCAGCAATTAGGCTTGATAATGCTGATGCAGGTGGAAACCTCATCCTGTCTGGCCTTGACACCGGTAGGGAAAACATGATGACACTCTATAACCGCTGTTCTTATCAGCAGCATCGGATCAAAGTGACGCAAATGTGAGGGAGACAAGTTTACATTCTGTGCAGGAAGGTTGTTTACAAGTCACCTCCGCAGTCTGTGGAAGATGTGATGTTAAATGTAGGATGCTGTGTCGCGTACGCCACAATAAGCACACGGTTGGGTTTGATGGAACACGACAGTGCTTTATAAATTAAGGGGAAATATCTACCGCTGTGTTTTAATTAAAACTTTGCCATCAGAAATCAGTTTCAGTCGAACAATGTGTGCAGAAACATGCATGAAAAGCATCCGAAGGGGACATTTTTTCACTTGTGTAGATAAAGGTAAGGCATGTGCGTCGGTGTGTTACTTACACCAGGTGGCTGGTCCTTGGAGAACATACCCCAGGTGTGATAGTTGAGGTCGTGTTTATAGGTGGGATGCTCACTCTCCCCGAAGCCGTACACATACTCGGATGACAGTCGCGTAGACACTTGGATGAACATGTCTGAGAATGTAAAACCTGGCACAGACGAGTCCCAGCTGAGAAAAGTGACAGAGGATTAAATCAATGAGAGATGGAGGCAGAGGGGAAGAGGGAGAGAGAGAGAGAGAGAGAGAGAGAGAGAGAGAGAGAGAGAGAGAGAGAGAGAGAGAGAGAGAGAGAGAGAGAAAGATGGGGGGATTATTGTCAAAGGGAGTTATTCACAATGTGTTTGACACAAATACTCATAAATAATTACAGGGACTGCAGGCATCTCTTCAATATGCTTCATAAATTTTAATTAGCAAAAATTCGACTGACACTTTAAAAAACACAGAAGGCTTTACTAGCAAATAATATCACCCCTGCTCAAAGTTGTACTTTGAGAAAGACTCCATATTGCTACATCACGACTGCTGAACAAGAAGAAAATTCTTTTCATTGTTGATTCACAAGGTAAATTTCCGGAGTGTTTCTCACTAGGTAGCAGCGGTACAAGAGTCACCTCAGCATTTGGATTAGATGGTACCAAAAAAAAAAAAAACAAGGATTTTTTTTTAACTTTAAAAAGTTGGAGTGATAAAACTTACCTGATGAATTATTGCCCCCCAAAAAAGCCAGCTCATGTGACAGCAAGACAATGTTGCTTAAAGTGTGTTCATATGAAACCTGGTGTGCAGTGCTTTAAATTAGATTTGTGGTTTTTTAGTTTTTTTTTAATTTAACCTTCATTTAACCTGAAATACTCACATCTTGGTCCCTGTGCTTTTCCTAATAATTTGAATTCCGAAAGGCATGTTGGTAACAACGACCTTGTATAGCCTTTTGGTTTCGTCAGTTTCAGGAGTGGCGGGAACCGACAGTGGCACCGGGACCTCATAACGATCTGTGGTTGGGTCCCATATCTAGACATGGAGGGGGATGTTAGTGCATTACAAATTTTAAATGTGCGTTTATGTGAAGCAGACAAGTAGGATGGGCGATCTGAAGCAAAGAAAACAAACAAACAAAAAAAATCAAACAGAAGAACACAGAACATGAAAAACGTGACGAAGACGAAGCACCATGGACAAACACACCTTAAACTGCAGCATGTCGCCGCTGTGATAACGGATCTCGACTCGAAGTGTATCGATGTCTGGCGACTCTGGGCGGCCACTGCTCCTGTACCTCTTGTTTCGGGTAATATCAACTGTCATTCCTGAGGTGCTCTCTGTGGCTGCTGTGACGGCGTATCCGTAGTCTTTAGGATAGAAGCACCACGGTACGTGCTCCATGATGCTCGGCTGAATGAGAATGGAACGTAAAAAATGTCAGCTCCTGCTTAGTGTTAAAAAACGGAAAAATAATGTGCTTATGTGTGTGTGTGCGAACCACAATCATGTCACCTCTCACCTCCCAGATGCAGCCTCTGGCCTTGCACTTGGCCTCATCTGCATGCTCCTCTGGATGGCAGTCAAATCGCTGATAATCCGCCACCACCAGGTCCCACTGCACCAAATAGGTCTCACCTAACGTCAAGGAAAGGCCTCGCAGGAATAAAACCTGTGTGTGTGTGTGAAAGGGAGGAGAAGGTGTGAAAAAGTACTGATTAATGAGAGCAAGGATGTCGACGTGAGGAAATTCTGTCCATACAGTCTCAGAGCGAAGGTCCACTTGCGCCCAGATAAGCTTCGTTGTGACAGAATATGTGCTTTATGTTCTGTGTGCTATCAATTAAGACACAGCTGCTAATTTCCAGTGATGTTTCACCAGCCTCAACAGGGAATTATGAGTCATTCCTACAGCGAATCTCAGGAAGTCCTTGTCAATCTAGTTACCACTCAACTGGGGAGTAGCCTTCTGGTGTTTTTTTTTTTTTGTTTTTTCTTTTTTTGTGTGTCATTTAATTTTAAAAGCAATGCTGCAGGAGTTGTGCAAAATGTTTTCATGTTTTCATTTCAAGACAAAAACAAAGAGGCTTTAACTGCAGGAGTGGACAGGGAGATATTTGACATCCAAACACACAAATGATATTTTCTATAAAAACTCAAAATATCAAGAGGCACAGCCACGTAATGTGGTTAATTTTTGTGTGACATTTGGTGAAACTAAAATTTGTAGTTTGTAAAAAAATATTGGGATTATAATTGAAGTTATTTACACATGGACAAAAACCTTCATGAAGCACAGATAGACAATGATTAATGGGTCTAACTGCGTCATATAAGAGTATAGCAGACTAAAGGCGTTTGGCAGCCGTGAGCTCTACACAAGGCCCGCCCCAGGAAGACGGATGGACACGACAAGGCAGACTTTAGGTATAACAGCACATTTACCCTTCACCCTCAGAAAATGATTACCACCGAGAACCATTTGATAAATGTATGCGTGTGACACAAGGGACCTCGACAATCTATATGAGCATAACAGACACACACATCAAAACGAGGACACACATATGCTCTAGTGCACAAAACAAAACTAGTATCACAGTATTATTGAACTCTTGACGCTTCAGTGATTCTTTTACTCACTCTCCAGGATGCTACATGTAGCGTGATGGCCGTTTGTCGTTCTTCCACACTCCTCCTTTTTTTCCCCCTCAAACATACCGCTTCTAGATGTCTGTGTAGGCTCTCAGTTATCCAGGTCATGTTTATCCAAAGCTGTTTAAATCAATCCACTGGACACATAAGCTTGGCATCGTTAGGACTCATCAAAACAAGGTAGACTAGCTACCAACCAGTACCCAAGACCACGCAAAAGAACACCAACACCTGAAAGGGGCACTGAAAACTTGTGGATATCCTGACTGGACTTGAAGGCTCACACAAGATCCAGAAAGGGGAATCACTAAATGAGGATGGAAGGGAAGGAGAGCAAGGGTAACGGTATAGTGACCCCACAGGCGTCTGAAAAACTGATGATCAATTAACACCAGGTTCCTGTGTATTGCCGGGCAACACTCTCCGACAAAGACCGGTCCACCCGAATGACCCCAAACCACACAGTCAGAAGAGCAATCTGATTTATGCAGTCAAGTGCAGCAAGGAATGCTCAGATGTCTACATAGGGGAAATCAAACAACCACTACACAAGCACATGGCCCAACACAGAAGACCCAAATCGTCAGGACAGGACTCAGCAGTCTTCCTTCACCTCAAGGAAGAGGGACACTCATTTCAGGATACCGGTTCGTTTCTTGGACAGGTTTGAGAGAGGAGTGAAAGAAGCCATCCATGTGAAAGGGGAGAAGCCATCTCTGAACAGGGGGTGGGTGGTCTGCGACATCACCTTTCACACATTTACAATCAGGTCCTTTCAAAACTCCCAAAAAGAATGTCTCAGTAGATTAACCCTGACGGGTTTCAACCACAGTCATTGACATGTGAATAGCACTGACCACACCCCACTGGGTTAATGAGCTGGGACAAGACCAGCCACATTCAGAACTGATGCAGCCTCTTGGATGAGAGGTGAAACGTTGTCAAGAAACTTTCTTAAAGTCCAGTGGATTGATTTAAACAGCTTTGGATACCACTTTTAATTTTCCACTCTTTCAGGATGACCTTGTTGTGTACTGGCATGGTGTCACTACTTCTTGTTTTGAAATAAATAGCATTTCCCTTCAGGATGAAGCTGCTCACTCCCTCTGGAACTCTTTTGTACTTCCCTCCTTCCTTCATTACTAACCTGCTTGGCACTGTCGTACGTTATGCTGGAGCTCGGCAAGATGGTGGCGTTCTCATGCATTCCGTTGATGACATGAGTCACAGAGGCAGACACGGGAGGATGGGGGACACCCAGAACAGTAATGTTCTCAATGGTCAGGTTGTGTGGGTCCATGTAGCCAGCATGGACAGTTTTCAATGTCAGCACTCCCTGTGAGGCACGAGACAAACAGTCATGACATACATAACATGTTTTGGTAGAAATAAGCTAATAGTTTCTGCAATGTGTTCTTTGGGTTACATGTTCAACTTAATCCATGGTGCTAAGTGTGAACATTGGATACTTGAGCCAACAGAGATTCTCGAGAGTAGTATCAGTCACACTCGGTGTTCTGGACTGGGTCTCTGGTGTGTTTTTTTGTTTTTTTTTACTGAGTACAATGTTTGCGGAAAACTTACACGGTCAACAGAAAACTGGTAATGGAGGTAGTGGCGATTTTCAACTGTTTCTGTACAAGAAAAAGCCAGATGTCATCACAGCAGCTGGACACAACTGATACATAATCATGATTATCTGGACATGTTCATTATGGTTTAACATTAAGGTACGGCCTCCTCATGGATAAACAAATATCAACATCTAAGGGTTCTACACATAGCAATGTCTCCAGTATTCAGATAAACTCCATACATTTATTTCATATACAACAGTTTAGCAATATCAACACATCAACACATTTCTGATTTAAAAAAAAAGCTTTTTTTTTGGTTGTTCTCATTAAGTGTTAAAGTTAAAAATGATTACCTTTCATTTCTATGCAAAAAATGTGTGTGTGTGTGTGTGTGTGTGTGTGTGTGTGTGTGTGTGTGTGTATGTGTGTGTGTGTGTGTGTGTGTGTGTGTGTGTGTGTGTGTGTGTGTGTGCACCTATACAGCCAGCAAAATAGTACTTGTTCCAATCATTGAAGGTGATCCTGTCTGACATGCAGTCGCACGTTTGCACACAATACCTCTGGAGTCTCCATCATCCCAGAATAGTTCCCCAGCTGCCTGGTTGTTGTCATCAAGAGCAACAGTCAAACCCATGGGGTTACGACGACTGGAGATGCACACACACACACATGAACAGATGCAGATGAACAAACACCATATGCACATGTAATCACTATTCAGTGAATAATATAATAAGATGCACGGCTTGATGCTTTAATGGAAATGTAATTTCCGATCTGTGTACGATGGAGGGAACATGCATGGCATTAATTAATGACACTGTATGCGTGTGCGTGAGTTTGCGTGTGTGTGTGTGTGTATGCATTCACCTATATGTTGTGGTGACATCAGGCTTCTGGGTGGGGAGAATTGCACCACCTCTGATGTGTAAACCTAACTTGTCAGCTGGGAGAAACATGTCAATGAAGGTTTTACGGGTGTCCAGTCGTTCCATCTGATCGGAATGATAAACAATTCTATTAACTCACGTAAATCGCATCATTTCATTACCATTCTGCCTCTAAAGGTACGACTTGATATAATTTTCCATGCTGCTGCCCTGCCAAAGAAAATGGTTTAAAGTTTGTGTAAAATAATTATTGTCTCAACAATGCAGGTTAAACTTTTCTGAGATTACCATAAACTTAAACAGTAACAAAGAAAATGTGTTTTTGTAGATGGATCACTATTGTCATGTTTGGAGATTAGGTTATAGCATCCTTCCTTTGTCATCAAAAAGTGCTTTAAGACATTGGTTTACTGCAAAACTTTTATCAGCTACCTCCAGTGGTGTCTCACCATCCACAAAGCACTGGATTTATGCAACCAACTTATTAATTTTCCAAAGATACTCCAAAGGCATAGCCGTGAACACATTTCACAAGAACCACTTTCTTGCTTTGATATCTTCATCACTGTGAGGTTTGCAGAGTGAAGGGAATCTTTTATTATCCTTTGTAAACATGCGAACGACAAGTAAAATTCTGCTCATCTCTTTTGTGTTGTAGCGGGAATCCTATTTTGGACAAATTGGACTTAAATTTCAAAAGGAGTAACAAAAGGGTTAAAAAAAAAAACTGTTTAGATAGTATTCAGCAAATGAATCCCTTGAGAAGGATAAATGTTCAATTTTTCATATTATGTGAATAGAATTTGAGACTCTGAAGTGATGCTGACAAGCAATTTTTTTTCTCTCCCACTCAGTTTCTCTCAATGACCTTCATTTTTTTTGTGGTCCCAGACTAACTAGACTTAATTTCTGATCCACTGAAGAATATTTACTCGAACAGCTTCAGACCAAGACGAAACCCCATCTCCTCTTGTTTCCATTCCACCTCCTTCTTTCCAGCATCCCTTTCCTGCTATTCTCTCTCATGGTGCTCCATTTCTTTCATTCATACTCGAGGTGTTGTATGAAATTTTATACATGTACCACTTTATACTTTACAACAGCGTATGGGTGAGTGTGTGGGCTGGAGTTAGTGGAGCGTATGCAACCAATTTCAAATCTTATCACTCCATCCTCAACCTAAAATCCGTTGTCTGCCTTAAGGAGGTCTTTCTTCCATTGTTTTGTTTTCTCTTCTTTCCCTGCTTATTCTAATCCTCCCATCTCCTCTCTTCTAAATGCTGCTTTGTTATCTCCCCTTTCTTCATCTAATCTTCTCCCTCATTCCCGTCTTCGCTTCTCTTCTTCCAAGTCATCTGCTGTCCTTCTTTTCCCTGCTCTGTCCAGCTCCCATCCTTCCCACTTACCTTCTTTCTTCCCTGTCATTATTCACAGTCATTTTTACACTACCAATAACCCCCTCCCTTCGCATGCAAACACAACCTTCCATGCTCCTATCCAGATAATCACAGGGGACCAACCACGTCAAGGGGCTGGCGGCAAGACAGCCAATCTAATCGTTCATCTGATCAGTGGAGGCTTTACATTGCCACTGTGACGCCCAAATACGGTCCCAAAGGAGTTCAGCACCTCTTTTATCTCTCTGTCAGGGAGATAGTCTCTGCTCTGTCCCCTCTATCTTTGTTCTCACTCTCTCTGTTATCACTCTCGCCGCCCAGTCTTACAGAACTCCAGGCAAGGACTTTCATGTGATACAAGTTCTTTGTGTATGCTTTATTGCTGCTGAGGTAACGCAACACCTACAAGCCCCAAATTCTTCTTTTCTCTACGATGTCAATTACTTCAGCGCATGCCTCCAATCAAATGCATTATGTCATGATAACCCCCTTCAGCCAGTCTGTCATTACATTTTTTCTACAAAATCTCATGTTGCTCATTTTCTCAAGATTGTTTCAGTGAAATGTTTGCAGTTTTGTAAGCCTTGTGGTTTGAATCAAATTGCATTATGTTGAAAGCTGTTTTCCATATCCTTCCTACATAATGTACTTAACATGGGTGGGGTAAAACCAAAACCACACCCATCATGAGCCAATTCACACATAAATTGGGTTTTCTAACATTGTCTGATAGAATGAAATTGAATAAAAATGGATAAGCATTAATGCATAACAACAACGTCACCAGAAGTAATTGAATTACTGCATCCGTGATGAATTCTGTTGTGACACATGCAAAGAGGAAACGGCGATGCTTTTAGGGAAAAGTACTTCAAGTTGAATAGTCTCACCGTCTCATAGTCGTACCACACGGCATCTGGGATGTACGCCCACACATTGACTTGACCCTGCAAGATGAAAAATGAGTTATTGAAAGTTCATTTGATTTTGTTTCTTCATTTAGTTCTTTATGGCTCTTTTGTGTGGATTAGATGTCTAAAGGTCTAAAGCATCCCCATCTGAGCTCTGTTAGAAGTCACTGCTCCAATGCTGAAAACATTCAATTTAACACCAGCAGAAAAAACAGAATGCACCGTAAAAGAGGCATGGATATGTCTGAATCAGTGCCGCCTAATGATAAATGAGAAGATAAATTGTTCAAATCGAAGGAGGGGTGGCTTGAAAGTGAAAGTTTCAACAAAGGTCTTGTGATATTTCCGACTGTGGTCCCGCTGTGTGACAGTGAGACGGTATCGGATGATGACTGATAGGTGACACCCCTTTGATGGCTTAAGGTGGTGGACAGATAGGTGGAATCAATAGAAGAGTGGTGAGCCTTTGATAGCTTTGGCACTTCCTTGCTCTTTGTGATGGGGCAGAACAGAGAGAGGGAGTGAGAGAGAGACACGTGGGTGGAAAAACCGAGTGAACCACAGGACTTTCTCATAACACTCCATATTGTGTACACTGTGTCGGTTGAATAGGCCAAGGTAGTCAGTCAAAAGCACCAAAATTTTCCTCGCTTTCTCTCCCTCTCTCCTTAGCAGCATGTCCTATTTTGTGGCCCTTCGGGGCGAGCTATTAAGAGGAAAAAAGAAGGGAGACAAGAAGTCAATAAAAAACTGGTAGGAGAATAAAAAGAAAATGATGATTAAACAAAAGAAAGTAAAAGGAAATTTGAAAACCACAGCACTGAAAAATTATACAATAAAGAATAAGATACGATTATTGCTATTACAGCAATGTTATTGAGAAATATTGCTATTAAGGCCTGCTAACCACAATTTAATGAATTTGTGTCCTTTTTCTGGGCTACCTATCACATCCACAGAACAGCCTGTAGGATGACAATCTGGGGAAATGAATATTCCCTCTTCGCCTCGTTTTCTGGTGTCTGATTTGCTTGTGGGCCCTATCACTCAATTCTATAACAAATGGGAAGGGACTTAGCATGGCTGCTAACCCTGATTGAGAAGGACAAGGCACAAGGCCTGTATCTTACCTCTATGAGGGAGGATGTGATCAGGTGGGCCGGTGATTCATACTGGCAGAATGATTGTATGCTTCCAAAGGTAGATGAAAGAGTTGGAGACATAGGAGGGTGTGATGGGATGAAATGTGATCATAAGGGTTAGCAGACAGCAGTTGATTAAGAGAATGCAGATTAGATAAGATATCTGACGTTCGATGAAAGGATGAGCCCATTGGTAATGGGCAAAAGGGGGAGAAGAGTGGAAAGATGGACGGACCAGAGGGGATGACAGTGCGCAGGAGATCTTCCCAGTTTATCGCAGAGATCAAGGTTAAAGCATCGACTGATCTGAAGAATAGAGTGAGAGCATCATTAGAGAAAGAAAGAGTCAGGCAGACAGAGACATAAATAGAAACAGAAAGAGAGAGGGAGAGATGAGAATAATGAAATGCGAAAGTGATGGGAGGATGTAAAGAGTTGTTGAAGATCAGCTCTTGACCCCACTCCAGTGGCTGACACCACCTCTTCATGTGGCCCGTCACAGGCTGATGCATCTGGAACCAATAGTTGGCCTCTGGTTCTTAATGCTCGCCTTCACTCTGATTTAAAATGCAGGAACACAACTCTGTGTCATCCTATCACCACGAAAGATGAATATTCTTCTTCAGAATTTTGGAAAGAGCCGGATGAAAGCTGTGGAGCAGAAGCTTGAGATAACCTTGAAAACCCACAACTACGGTCAATTTATGAAGCAGATTAAGGTTTTCTAGGGAAACAGTAGGTTTAACATAACTTTAGTGGGACACATAGTCCCTCTAAATGACTGTAGGTGCAGTCTTGCTTTTTGTCTATTGGATGTATAAAGTGATCATGCATAGCCACCTTATGGTCCTTTCTTCACTCCTTCAGCAGCTCAGTTCTAACACACTGTAAGCAAAGACCCTTCCACTTTCTTCTATCAGAAACTTTTCTCATTGATGGAAGATGGAAGTTACTTTATTTGGGGCCCCATGAATCCAATTCGCTCTCCGCCATTCAGTAATTCACAAGAGGCCATGCTAAATTGCTTATTAATCAGGCCACTTTGACACAACCACAATAGGTGTACACACACGCACACACACACACACACACACACACACACACACACACACACACACACACACACACACACACACACACACACACACACACACACACACACACACACACACACATTCATATACAGGCGCACACATTTATATGTGCCCACAAGGGCACACATTCACAAAGATGCGCAAACACACACTTATATCTTCACTTCTAATCTGCCAGTAATGAGGTCAGTGCTCTCATTACAGCTGAGAGAAAAGAGAGGATATGAAAGAAGGAAGAAAGAGGGATGAGAGGAGAGGAGGGCAACAGAGAAAATCCCATGTCATGTTTTCCCTGTAGAGGTTTAAATGTGTAATGTGCGTTTTCTGTCTGTGTGCGTGCGTGTTTGTGCGTGTGTCATCTCTTATCTATATCTACTGAATGTGATACTTCAAGGTATAAAAATACAGGACATGCACATTTGAGTGATCAGATGCATTAGAAAGACTAAAGTGTGTTCCTGTATGGGTTTTGTTTTTATAATTTCTGTCCTTTAATTGTTTACCTTTATTTGTGTTGACTGACCTGGTCTAGAACAGGTGTGATCAGCAGGTGTTTTCCCCAGAGGAATTGGCGGTCCACATTCCAGGTGTTGCTATCAGAGTAGAACCTGAGTAACAAGGAAGACAATAATTAGAAATATTTTCCCCCTTTAACTTTCTTTTAAAATTTCATGTTTAACTAATTTAATTTCAGTGACGGCACTTAATTAAAACATCCATTAAGCTTATAGTCTATAAATCAGTCACCACAACTTTCTGATGTGTCACATATTTTCCATATGAAATGGTAAAATGTCTCTATCTGATGCCTGCAGCAACTTTAACAAGCAATACCGTTTTTTAAAAGGAGGCAAAACAAAACTATTAAGGAGAAGAAAAACACAGTTTTTCGCTAATCTAATATAATCCTGCATTCAAACCCGGAAATATTTACCAATTAAAGCATCAGCCTACTTAAACACCAGGCAGAGTGAGGAATATGTTCTTGTGTTGGCATCAGCTGCTGCAATATGCTTGACAATTATTGGCTCATTCACAGCTGTTTGGAAAGTAATGTCCAATCATGTATTTATACAGCTGTTCAGTGCAGTTATTACAACCTATAACTTTACACCGTTAGCCTGCTCTTACACACTCGCGTCAATGTCAATTACCTGAGGTCACCTACAGTGTCTTATATGTAGTCTGTTTTTTTTTATTTTCTAATCTTTTTACATCCCGCGAAGCAGTGATGTATTGTAATTGTCAGTGTTTGTCTGTCCGTCCACCAAATATCTTCACAACTGTTGCAGATAGAAAGATGAAAGAAAAACCACAATACTCGGGCGTTAAAGTGGATGAAAATGATGACCTTGACCTTGATAAAACTAGTTCAAGGTCAAATTTCAACTTTTCTACATTTTTTTGCACATATCTCAGGAACCGGACAAGATAAGAAGACAAAGCAAAAGGTGTTATACTTAGGGAGGCAAGGGGAAGAAAATTACATCACAACCTTGACCTTTAAAAGCAAGGTCACGGTCAAATTTTCACTTTTATGCCTTTTTCGGTAGAAATCTCTGACACCCTGATGAGATGTAATCACAAAACAAAAAGCAACATTTTCAGGAAGCCAGAGGCACAATCGTGTGTAGGTCAGGGTAAAGTTTTGAATTCAGGGGTGTCGCGGGATGTTGTAGTCTCTGACTCCCTTGTTTAAATATGCATATATCTTTGATCCAAGATGCATCGCAAACTCTGTTTGCAGCCTAAACACATTTCCAGGGTGCTTTTATTTTCAGTTGTGGAGTTGATTTATCAGACTGTGTATCTGTTAAGGCTTGATTACAGTGTTTTTTTGCCTTCTGTCTGGCAAAGGCAAGCACTGTAAAGAAGCCCTTGCAGATAAAGTCATGCTTGGAAGAGTCAACAATAATTGTGTTTGTGGCAGTTAATTCGAGTCCAAGCAGTGACTCCGTCAGACCCAAATGCATAAAGACTTCTTGTAAATACTTGCTATTGATGCAACTGGCACTATGAGAGGCTTTATAGTGTAATTACAATGTTACAACTGCTTACTCGTGCATGACTGGACGTACAACAGTCTCTCCTGTGGTGTGGGCTTTGTAGAACAGTGTGTACAGGTAAGGCAGGAGTGTGTAACGTATCTTCAGGTAATGCTTAGAGCTCGCTACCAGCGTTGAGTCGGGGCCATAGGCAGCTGGATCCTGGGGCTGAAGACAGAAAGATGGATTAAGGGTGTGGGTTTGAGGAATAAAGAAGGTCTCAGAGAAAATCAACATTTGTCTTCCCATGAGCAGAAAATGTGAAAGAGATAAGAAGGAAGAAAAAAAGGTCAATGAAAGAAAGAATAAAAAGAATAAATTGCAGGTAATATGAGGGCACTAGAAAGGTTTGGCATTATAAGGGAGATGAGAGGGGAGGAAGAAAGGTGACAATTTTCTTCATCCCTAATTTACTCATAATGAATAAGCAGACACTAACCTTATTTATAATGATAAGAATGGTTATTTAAAATGGAAATTGACTTTACATAAGGCTAACCTGAGAGCACAGTTTGCAATGAGGATGGTTAAAAAAAATAAAAACGGATGTGAGAGAAATTATGAAAAAAATGAGAAAAAGAAAGTATGATTTAATTTCTATGATAGTGGAGAGTAAGAGGGTGATTAGCTACTAACAGGCCATGCTCCTCTCATCTGGCTAATCATTTATGCCCTCGGCACCTCTGAGAATGATGAGAAGTCTGTATGTGTGTGTGTGTGTGTGTGTGTGTGTGTGTGTGTGTGTGTGAGTGGGTGCGTGTTTGGACTGGTCTGCATGGCCATGTGAGGAGAGCCATGATTAGGGCAAAGCAAAGGTCACACATTAGCTGTCTCGTTTGGTGGAAATCGTATTTCAAATTCATCATCATCATCATGTTCCTGTCCTCCAGCAGATACCCTCCCTCTGAGTTACTCTTTCCAACACACACCATTTCCTGCTCAAAAACCTCGTTCCATACCTCACTGCTGTGCTATTTTTTGTATCAGCAGCGAGTTTAGAAATATCACTGAAGATTATTTTTAAATTTTTATATCATTCACTATGGAATACAGACGCATCTTCCATTATTTGCCTTCATCAGCAACAATAGATCAGGGTACAGCGACAATATAACCACTGCTGTTGGCTCAGTGGGTGTTTTTCTCATACAATCGCTGTGACATTTACTTTTATCTGACATGTGACATTTAAATTTAAACCTGTTCATCTTCATTACAATGTAGATTTTTAATATTGCACAAGTTGAGACCTGTCACAGTGTATTTGACACATCTTGACTGAGGGAAAATATTTAAACTCCTCCACTGAATGGCGATTATCCAATCGCAACCATGATTGCATAAGGCAGCTTTGGGTTCTTCATAGGACATGGATAAAAAGCCTTTTTAAAAAACTTCCCCATCACCTGAAACAATTCACAGACATTATGAAGAAAATAAACATTTATTTCTGTCAGAAGTATTGAAAATGATGCACATTGTGTTGTGCAGGAACAAATAGCTTAACAGGTGCAGCAATATGTAAATATGTGGGCTCGGGGAATTGTTTTCAAATGTTAATTCATCACTGTGCAAGACCTCACCTGACGAACATCTGGAGCCAAGACGCATGGAAAGACCTTGCATGCTACTCATGTGCTGAGACGCCACAGCTGGAGTTGAGGAAGTTGCGCTTGGGGGGGTTTATGCTATGATTCAAAGGTTATTTAAGGGTCTGATTTTATTTGATTTAAGGGCCACTGATGCTGACATTCCCTTCTAATTTTACATTACATTATGTTTTTATCCACCATATGGTTCATCAGTATATCATAGTCATTTTACATCTTTTATAAAACATAATGCTGATGTTAAAGTGTTAAAATCCAACCTCTTTGATGACTATCAGTCTGTCTAATCAGATGTTCCAATTTAACATTGCGGCTGTAATGATTTGCTCCAGTTTAAATCCCTAGTGTTATATCTAAAATCAAGGTACGTACATTTATAACAGATGCAGCAGGGCTAGTGTGATATGTGATGACAATCTCCATAGACACAGAAAGTTTCTATTTTTACCATTTGAGATCATAGCACCTATACAATGTTCTAAAATGAAGGGTATACCTTACAACATTTTAGTCTAAGCCTTGGCTGCTGGATACATAAATCTATAAGTGACAGTCTAATATAAAAATTGTACAACATTTTGCATTTGCGGTACCTTGTAGCCCTGGGCATTGTGGTTCCGGCTGAATGGGTAGAAAGCTCCCACCTGCATCCAGCGACGACATAACTCTTCGCTAGAGTCATCGAAGAATCCGCAGATGTCCGCTCCGATCTGAAATGCATGACAACCTGACATTTAGCACGAAACTATAATCACGTAAATTTCTGTTATCTTAGATAAACTCTACAGTGTGCTGGGATGCAGAGAAAAGATCAGGGAGAAGAGCACATTTTCTACATGAAGATGTAGTCAGAAGCAGGAAAGAAAATATGACACCAAAGTGATGGATGATTGCATTTTTGTCTTTTAAAATGCTTTTCTTGACGGCAGCTCAGTTCAGTCAAGATTTACCGTCAGGCAGAGCAGCGATCTCTATTTACATCAATTTAGCAATAAAGTTTAACAAAGAGACTCGAGTCAAAGGTCACCCAGCGGAAACGGCTTGAGTCATTTCATAGGAGACTCGATCGGCCTGTGTCAGCTGCAACGGTCGAAATCCAGTTCCCTGCTGTCGTACATGTATCTACTCCCATGCCCATATACTCATACAAACAAATTATCCTACACACACAAGTTGTGTGTGTAGCTGTGTAGCTCTTCCAAACTTTTATTGGATTTCATTCCAAATATACTTGTTCTTGCCTGCCCCTTTGTCTTTATGCCTACGCCTCAACACAGTTCTCAATTAGCAGCTGAATCCTGTTTTAAAACAGCACAAACCACTAAATGCCAGGACTAAATATTTAGTGAACAGAAACATGTAAAAAATACAGCAGAAAGCTTTGCATGAATGTGATTTCTTATTGTCTTTTGTTTTTTTGGTGTGGCACAAGAATTCTATTACTTAATAGTATTTCTGATTAAATGGGCATAAAGAGATCTTTGGTGCCTGCATGTTTATGTCTCTTATTTTACAAAATTCATTGGTGAATAGCAAGAAAGCTCAACTATTTATTCTGCAAATGTGCAATGGTAAGTATTTAGAGACGACAGTTAAAACACAAAGCTAAAAAAAATGCACCAACGATCAAAGAATCAAAATCACTACTGTATGATTTTTTAAATGATATATAAATGAACAGATAATGCCATGTCAAGATATCATGGCAACCAGACAGAATTTTTTTTTTTCCCATCACAGTTGTTCATATTATGTACAATATGAAACCCATCTGTGAAGGCTCAATACTCACATAGGGAACCCCAAAGAGTCCAAACTCCAACATGCCAGGAATGGCCCATTTTATATCATTCCAGTTGGCAGCATTGTCCCCTAGCCAGTGACCCGAATATTTTCCCACACCTGGGAAGGACGAGCGGGTCAGCATCAGCGTGCGGTTCTCTCTGAACACCCGCTGCAGAGCTCTATGCGATGGAGTGAATCGGAACAAGAGGGAAAGAGAGAGGTCATTGAGATAAAAAAGACACAGGGACAGAAAGGGGACTGCACAAGGGAGAAACAGATTACAAACACATACACAAGCACACACTCGTTCACAAGATAGAAGACAGAGAGACAGTAGATGTGCACAAAGTCAGTAGAGCACCACATCCCTGCAGCATTGTACTTTTTTTTTGTTTGATGAGTGAAATCGAAGCTGCATTGATTTCCATGACAATACAAATCCCTGATGATGTTTACAAAACTTGTCTCCTGCCAATAATACATTTTAATTAGTGGATGGTGGAGGTGGGGACAAAAGAAAGATGAGGCAGCTCTTATAGGAGTGAGTCAGCAAGTTTACTTTTAAGAGCTCTTGTATTTCTTGGTGCAACAAGTTTTGTTCCTTTTGTAGCTGGTGTGGCTCATTTTATTGCTGAAGTAGTAGAAACAGAGAGCCTGATGCTATAAACTCTGATTGTTTGGACCACATTATTCTTTTTTTGATGTGCAGCTGACATATGATGGCCTGATAGAGAATGGTTTAATAGTCAACTGAGATATACAGTAAAATCATTCACCCAGTCATTTCTAAGACCAATTATCCCACGCAGGGTCGTAGAAGGAAGAGGGGGAGGAGGAGGCAGAGGCCTCGAGATAATCTCTGCTGACAACAAATGGGGAGGTACGTGCTTGACAGATCACAGCATCATCATATCATCATCTTCATCAATGCTGCTTTTCAGCGTGTGCTGTGACTCATTAATGTTTTCACTTTCTAGAAGTAGAGTTGATGCATGATGCCTCATGCTTTTCCACTGCTATTTGCAAATTTAATCTCCCCGCATTTGGATTATAATCTGGATAGAGGAGATTAAAACATGCTTGGTTGGGGGCAATATGTATTGGGGTGGAGGCGTGTCGCTGCCAATATGTAGCAGGGATAATGCAGATTAAGTCATTCGGACTGATTTCATGTATCTTTGAAAGGTAATAAATGCTATAATAAACACTGGATTAACTCAATTTGTTTGGTGTGAGGCTGATCTGAGTGCAGCGATGCCACCATAGTGACCTCAACACAGTTTGTGCTATGCCTTTCAGGTCCTTTGAGGAGGCTGGCCTCCTTCAACATCTGTCCTAAGGTCCTTCTCATGTTCTATCAGTCCGTAGTCTCCAGTGTGCTGTCATACGCCATTGTGTGTTGGGGTGGCCAGGAAAAGAGATATGGATCGTCTTAACAGACTCATCCACAGAGCGGGCTCGGTGGTCGGACTGAGCCTGGACTCTGTGGAGACACTTCTGGAGAGCAGAACCATGTCTAAAGTCAAGGCTATCATGAATAACATCAGCCATCCTCTACACACCACCTTCTCCTACAAGGGAAGCACCCTCAGCAGCAGACTGCTGTCACACAGTGCCTCCACAGAGAGGCTGAGGTCCTCCTTCGTGCTCCGTGCCATCAGGGGGTACAATGACTCTCTCAGGAGAAGCAGGGGGGAGGTGGCGAGGTTGAATGCAGCACGCGGTTGAATGGAGGGGATGAGATGTCAGCCTGTGCTGCAGTGTAATGGGGCCAAGGTGTCGTGATGTTTTGATATTAGATAGTGACGCTTTATATTTTTGACCATTGTGAGATAGATATTAGATAGATATTAGATATTAGATGTTGTGATATTAGTTGTGATAGTTGTGATATTAGATAGATATTAGTTGTTGTGATATTAGATAGTGACGCCTTACATTGTAAGAAAGGAGTACCTTACCCAGCATGTGGGTTTCCTGCTAATTTTCACTTGCACTTTTTATTTTTATTTATCTTATTTTATTTTTATTTTATACTGTTTATATTTTAGTGATAATTTAGTATATGTCCTGTTAATGCTACATGTGTCTGCTAGTGTAGTGTATGTCATGTCTTCATTAATGCCTGAGGGGTGGATATGTGATATTTCCTTCGGGATTAATAAAGTTATATATATACACACACACATATATATATATATATATATCCTCAGTGCAATTATACAACAATGATACAACAATTGATGTCCTCAATTTTGTATCATCTTGAAAATTGCTAAAGGATGTTATTCTGACACGGCCTTGAAACCATTTCCCTATTGTCCAGGTTTTGGAGACAACGTAACTCTGTCAGTACTTTCTTGTTAAAACATATTTCTACACTTATCACATGGGAAGTGAGTCAAGGGCTTTGAATTATTGGTGAGCATTATTCACCGCAATGCTCCGAACTGACAGATTTATTGTTTGCACTTATGCATGTCAGCTCTGTATTTATGTTCCCGGGCTGTTTCTCATCTCTTCTGCAACACTTTTTTAATAATTCTGCTCAACTTTTGAGTCATTCTGAGACAGTGCCTCATTGCTGTGAAGGTGCAGAAGCCAAACATTCTGCAGGCCAACTTATAATATTTAAATATACCGGTACTCACTGTTCAGTAGCCAAAACCATAGAGTAGCCGTACAGACTGTGGACATCATAGTGGTCCCCCCATGCCTGCTTGGCATCCATACAAAGAGTCTTACTGTACATCACTTCATCCAGAATCTCTGGGAGAGAAAACAGATAGTGGTGGTAAGGGAAAGGAGGTATAGAATGAATACAAATATAGGATGCAATAAGGGGAAAGGGAGAGAGAAAGAGATAGAATAAATGACATTTATAGAGGGGCTCAGCACTGGTAGAAAAGAATGACAAAGAAGTGCAATAAAAGAAGATGGCATCATGGGAAAAACACCTTTTCCAGTTATGATCGTTCTGTCTGGGACACAGTTGGAATAAAAGACACGGTAGATTAGTCACTTTCAAAACTCCTCACCAGGGGCCCACTATTCTGGATGACTTTCTCATCTTGGACCGGAACTCAACTTTTTTGGGAATTGTGGCAAATTTATCAATATCACAATATTTGGGTGACAAGATATGACAAGTGATACCACCTCGACAGAGTCAAAAGATATTATTGATATTAAAACTGCATTGGAAATGCATATCACCCATCATGATGATGGTAGAGAAAAGCAAAATATCTTACTTGGAGTGTAAGGAGGGTAGTTGAGTTTGTTATCAGCACAACCCTTGATTGAGCCTTTCTTGAAATTTGCCACCTCGTTCATGTCCTGCAAGGACAGCAAAGAAATAATATACAACAGCACTTTAATGTCTCACGAGATCCCTCAAATAGTAGTGATTTGATCTTTTTATATTATCAAGACTGGGATACATTTTTCAATGAAACATTGGAAATTATGTTTGCCAAATCTAAATTTTTGAATGAGGCCAGCTTACAGCTGATCAATGGACACATGTCTTCAACCCCCCCCAAATTAACTCACAATCCAGAGGGCGTCATGTTTGATTTCCCTGGAGAAGCGCTCATACTCATCCACCCACCAGTCGATGCAGTCCTGGCTGGTGTAGTCTGGGAAAACAGTCTCTCCTGGCCATACCTTGGAGAGGACATGAGGTGTCATGCCTTAAACGCACTTTTTGAATACATCTATGCAATAATCATGTTATAAGTAAGCTGGAAACACAAGCCATCACTGTACTGTGCATGCCAACGACATGATGTGGCATGAGCTAAGCTAAGGCAGAGTAGCCTTGACTAGTTCCATAGAACCAAAGGGGAACTGTTTTAAGACACAGAATTGACAAAGGACTGAGGAACACAACAGAAAATTAAGGGAAGAGGAGGACAGCGAGGTGGGAGAAATTGATATGGCAAGTTGAGAAAAATTAATAATCCACAGAGAAAGGAGGTGTCTGTGTGTGTGTGTGTGTGTGTGTGTGTGTGTGTGTGTGTGTGTGTGCGTGTGCGTGTGTCTGTATTTTCTGCACATCACATAGCTAATATTAAATCTCAAGGTTGCTCTCCACGCTTGCTATTTTTTACCTCTTTCCTTCCAATGCCAATAACTTTACAACCCAGTTTGTAGCAGACATGAATCATACTTATGCACGCTCACATGCCCACATACACACACACACACACACACACACACACACACACACACACACACACACACACACACACATACACACACACACACACATACACACACACACACATAGACACACACACGCGCATACACACACACAAACATGCAGACAGATATAGATTTATAGGCAGATGTTTTGGCAGGTCGTCAGAACTCCAAGGTCACAGCTTATTGATAGTCCCTCCTAGTTTCCATCTTTCATTTTACAGTCGTTTCTTCTTTCCTTTTGCATTACTGACATCTCCAGGTGCTCGCCAATTCCGACACGGCTGCAAACCCTCTACAAAGAAGTGTCGGCATTTGTAGCTGTAATTCTGTCCCCATGTGTACCTCTCTCTTTGTTTTCAAGCCATCCTGTCTGTCAGCCTGTCTTTTTCCTCACCTGTCTATCTGTCTCCATCCATCCATCTACCTACAACTTCTCCAAGGCGTCTTTCTACCTGCCGTGTTGTCTGTCTCTTTTTTTCTTCTTCTTGCTGCTTACCTGATAATCTGTCTTTTTGTCTCTTGTCTCTGTTTCTGACTTCCTGTGTATTTTGCTATCACTCCACCACTCAGAAAGACAGTCAGTCTGTCTCCGTGTGTGTTACCCTCTAATCTATTATTTGTGTCTGTATATCTGCCGGCACCTGCCTTTATCTTTCTGTCGCTGGTACATTTGAAACCCACGTAGACTCTGCTTCTTTATTCACTCCCATCCATCTCCTGTGTCTATGTGCTGCACACGAATGTGCAAATGCGTTATGATTTTACTCACATACTAAAACATATGGGCCACCGGGAAAAGCTTTTATCCTTATCTTTGTGTGCAATTAGCTGTCTTGAAAGCAAAATAAATACCAGCCTGTCTCCGCATCCTTTATCGCTGAAACAGCCACTGCAAAGGTCGCTTTGCACCGACCCCACTGTTTTCATAACCGGGACACAAACGTTCATGTGGAAATAAATTGGAATCAATTACAATCATGCACAGGCATGCAGCGACATAACACACAGACAACCAAGAATAGCTTCTCATCTTGAGAGATGGACCCACACACACAAGGATGACTATTAATTCCTACCTCTTGAAAAAACACACACACACTAAAAGACTTTATCTGCGATGCGGTGATGCAGAACATTTTAAGATTAAACACTAATGTAAAATCAATGCATATGTTTGACCTGGTATAGACAGCATGGAAAGGCGATTGTGAGTTGGGGATGGAAGGGAGGGGGAGGGGGGCAACACTGGTAATCAAAAGGAACACCATTAAAGCATGGGAGCAACAGACTTTTACCCCCCGCATCCAGTCCTCTCTGCATGGGGGGAGGTTTTCAAATGTATGCTCTGCAGGGAAAAGGATCAAACCTAACATACCGGAGGATTGAACTTCTATTAGGGAATATAATGGCCTGATGGAAACTGTAAAAAACCAGACACAGATACAGTTGCATACGAACGTGTCCTCACACTCACAGCAGATGCACATGTTCACGCTTACTTATGCTGTGTAATACACTGTGTATGCACAAGCTCAAATGCTTAGCTGAAAAGAGTATTGAAGAAACTGGCTGAATGCCTGAGAGTCAGAGAATCAGCATGTCCCTACATACATTTAGCAGTAATCCCAAATGAATTGTGGTGTTGATCAGTTCATGCTGATTCTTTGATTGCATATTCATGCTCTGAACCTCCAGAAGTCATCAATTTTAGGATAGCTCAGCTTTGACATTGCACCTAGGCAACAGTATTGAGCACACAAGCCTGGGTTAATGATGTCTCTTTATTATTTATGCTAACAAAAACAGTATGGTCAAGGCTGGTAATTCATAATGTTATTCATGACCTTAAAAATCCTAACCTGTGTTATATCTGAGCGTAGCCACGTTGCAGTTAGCATAAGCAGATAATATAGGGAGACATTGTTAATATTCAAGTGTGAATGCACTCAGGCATTTTGGGCATTCTTTTAATACTAATGCTGGATATATTATTATTCATTTACTTCAATATTGAGCATATTTCAAGTTGATTTAAGTTTACTGGTTGAGGGCTGTTGCATTGTGTTTTCTGATTCTAGAGCTCCTGAGACTTTGGTAGTCTTTTAGATGACCTGAGGTTCTCTTGTAATGCTGACGCTGATTATATCAGTTTCAGAAACCTCAGTGTAGTTTCTGAAACTGATATATAACAGTAATGATTTATGACAACATATAATTGCACAATCTAGTGAACTGAACATTGCTGTGACAAATCAGAGGCCACACTGTAGATTTACTTTCTACATGTGGGAAAGTTTGGGGGATAATGAGGATAATCATACAATCAAGGGGCAAATTTACCTCTCCCAAAAGAGGAGTTTTCCCATCTGCGTCCATGACCCAGGCGTTCGTCTTTGTCCCACGGTCATAGGATTCATAAGAGGCATTCCCGACCCTTTTGCTGGTTGCTATTGCAGGATCCTGTGGACAAAAGTTTACAGGAGTGTAATAAAATGTACAGTACTTTGCTGCATATAGTGCAAATGTGCACAAAACCCTTCATTCACAAATAAGTTCTTACCAAGATGAGGATGTATCTCTGTCCCTTCTCATGAAGATATGCTGCAAACTGAGGCAGTTCCCTGAACTTGGTTTTATCATAAGTGAAGTCCTTCTTGTCCTCCATGTAGTCGATGTCAGTGTACTGAATGTCCTACACGGCAAGGAAAACAGTTCCTTAGGGCACGTCATATACATTTGATACTGGTAATTTCTCTGAGATCCATTGAAAAACAACATGAATAACTCAATGTGGTCACAGTAACTAGCTTGTATGTTGGAAATTATGAAAAAATGGGTTAATTTCATTTATTTAAAACAATATAATTACAAATGACTCAAATGATGCACCGTCTTCCCTGCATAACTTGGACACGTCAGCTAAAAAAATGATCCTGTCCATTCACTGGACTGATGCATTGCATTCTCATCTGAGTATGGTCATTAAACACATTGTTAAGCATGTGTATTTTCACCAAATAACAATAAATACATAAATCATGTGACTGCCTTTGCCAGAATGGTTGACATCTGATGTGAGTGCAAACAGCTTGGCCAGAGTGCTGCTAAACGATGGGAGGACAATAAGGATGTAAAAACTTTTTATTTATTTATTTATTTATTTAACAGGGTGTGACTTAATGCTGGCTGGCTGTCTATTGCCTGCCAAAATCGACTCCATATCGATGGAGCAGATGGTTTGGAATTCTCTGCCAGATCCTTCCTCTAATGGTAATCAGTTCCAGACATATTAGGGAGAATGTGATAATGTCCTCTGTGGTCTATCTAATGGTTATCAAGCATATCCTGGAGTACAGCAGCGGAAGCAGCTGCACCATAATGTCTTTGGTTATGAAAGTGTGTAGATTATCAGAGTGAAATATTAAGATAGGTTACAAATTCAGCTGCATTTGATCCTCAAAATACACAAGAACAAAATGAGTCCCTAATTGGTGAAGCATGGCTGTGTTGCGATACAGTTGATGTGTTTTTATAGGAGCATGTAAAGATCAGGATTAAGAGGTGACTTTGGTAATTAAAGAATGGAGAATACATCAAACTTCAGTGCTCGGTATGGAAGGAATGTTTTATGTTTACTAGTCGCAGGCTCAGGAAAAGATAAGCGCTGAGGTTCCCAAGAAAATGTCAACTAGAACTGGTATTTATCAAGTGCCTCTGAAGCGGGAGAGTTGTTGGAGTAGTTTTAACATTCAGATCAGGATGAGTGTGACTGAAAAAGAATGCGATCAATTGATCTTTTTAGTCGCGTTAACACTGAGTGATGCTTGAAAAATAGTTGTCCCGGGAGTGACCCTATAGAACCCAGTAGACTCTCCATTTATGTGACAGAAAGCTGGATTACCCCGCCTAAGTTAAAGGCCATGGCTATCACTCTGACTATCTGTCCAAGTCCTGCTTCAACCCTCATATCACATCTTGGCTGATAGCAAGTGGTTAAGGTTCTTGCCTTTGAAATTGCGTGGTAGTGCATGAGTGGCTCAAGTTTAACAAAGGTTGCACAAGGTGAGTTATTGATCAACACGGTATGAGACGTCTGGTCTTCAAAGTGCAGATTATGTCTTCGGAGAGGCAGAATCATTCAAACTCCTGAATTTGGAAATGTCAGTAAAATTCAAAAGTGTGATTCTGTTTGGTCCATCAGTGTTTAGGATTTGCAAGAGACTTAAGATACCGAGTGTGAAATTGAAAACATGTGAGAAAACATAAATTTCTTAAACGGTGATATAGTTGGACTATAAATGATTTAAAAAAATCTATTTTCTTTTTTTCATAGCGAGAACAGATGCCATTGACCTTGGTAAAAATTTTAAATTGGCCTGAAGAAAACAGATTGTCAGGAATACTGCATAAAGAAAACCAAAAAAAGGAAAAGAAAGACAGACAATAAAAAAACAAAAGAAAGGATCTTACATATGGGAGGCCCACGGCACGGTTTCTCTCCACTGTTTTCTTGACCTCGTCCAGGCTGCCGTAGTCCCACCGAGAAAGCTGGAATCCCAGTGCCCAGTAGGGAGGGATGACAGGCCTGCCAATAAGCTGTTCAACACAATGGACACTATTTTAAGTTAATTACTCTGCCAAGACCAGTCTTAAACCCCAAGGCCAGAAAACCTCCCCTGGATGTTTTTATAGGCAGTTTTTGTGCCTCACCACGAGGAACTCCTGCACCACTTGTTCCGGTGTGTCACCAAAGAGAATGTAGAAGTCAAGGATTCCACCAATTGTTCTGTAGGTCACAGCAGGAGCAGGTTGCAAAGTTACCTCTAAAAAAAAAAAAAGAAAAGAAAAGATGAGGAGAAAGACACACGGAACACCAATCAGTGTGTGAAACAGCCATGCAATATTATCTTTTATTTGTCGGTACATTTTCTTGATTGGAGCGACAGCATATCAATTAGAAAGATGAGGCGCTTCTGATCATACATGTGCCCTTGAACCGTTTTGAAGTCATTTACAATTAGACTTCTGATGTATGTGTATAAACCGAGGACATTGTCATTTCTTCAGTGCTCACACATATTTTCATGCATTTTAACATGTGTTTTTCTTTACCCATAGCATTGCTGTTCATAAGAAAGACCCCAAATGACTTTCCGCTCTCATCTTCCAGACAGAGGAAGAAGGGATAATGCCCATAGAGGTTATGGGTACCCTACAGGGAGAGAAAACAGAGGAAGACACAGAGATGAAATGACATTTAGGAGAGGAGTATGAGGTACTTAATGAAGTGGGTGGAGGGGGGGACTTCACCACATATTTAACTCACATATTTAAGCATTTTAGTGAGGAAAATTTATATACTGGGGAAACATAGAACACGCTAACTGCATGCAAGTGATGAGTATGCCTTAACCGGTTCATGTGTCAACTTTAACTATAAATGGCATTAAATACAGATTGTGTGTGTGTGTGTGTGTGTGTGTGTGTGTGTGTGTGTGTGTGTGTGTGTGTGTGTGTGTGTGTGTGTGTGTGTGTGTGTGTGTGTGTGTGTGTGTGTGTGTGTGTGTGTGTGTGTGTGTGTGTACCCCATTGGGGAATGCATCTCTGGTGAAGATGGGCCAGGTTTTCCAGTCCATATCATGACGATACTGCCTATGCACATGTTCTCCCAAGCCATAAATATTATTGGATGGCAGCTTAGCAGACAGCTGCAAATACTGGTCTGCGAACACCAGCGGCGCAAACGTGGTGTCAAACCTGAATGTGTTTCAAAATGAGAAAAAAAAACAACCAAACAACCAAACAATATAAATATATAAATGTGAAAGAGAAGAGATATTTGTTAGTACAGAAATAGATTATCACTCTACTCTGAGGTATTTTTAATCATCATTTGCTGCTCAAGTGATTATTAAATATTTTCATTCAATGAAGAATACCCCACAGTATGAAACATGAAACTCACAGATTAATACAACAAAATCTATTTTTTGCAATATAGTTCTTGGAATGTAAATAAAGAAAGGCCACAGTAAGCCAACATGATAATTAAGAATCTTTACAAAAAGCCATTTAGAAAGTAATTCTGACCTAATGCATGAAATCCACAAAACATACCAATTTAATTTGTTTGACACAACAAATATCCCGATAAAGGCATTCGTGTGAATAGTAGGAAGATAAAGCAATGTCATATTATTATTGCAAATCTTCACATTTTCTCACAAAATCTCATTGCCTGTGGTGGAAAAAAAAGGCTGCTTGGTGGGCTTTCAAGTGAGGTAAATTGGTAAAATGAGGGTTGGTGTAACAATGAAAAAAATATCTAATATAATGTTATACATTTCTAATGGTAAACACAAGCAATGAACACACAAACTCTGGAATGCAAAGTATAGCTTCCACTGTAGTTCTTCATATCTGGACAAAATTTAAGTGTTACATAAATATTTCTAAAGCTTAGCTTTGGGTTTCAATTAAGTCCATTTCATTAAGGAAGTCTTGCAGCACAATTCCCTACAACCAAAGTAGAAATCAAATGATTTAAATAAGCAAAAATGAACCATGTGCAAAATATCCTTAGTTTATAAAGTCATACTTGTGGAATATTCATCACATTCTAGCTATGATAAAAGCAAGTGCTTTTATGCCCTTGCAAACCCTATTTATCATGCAATGCCATATTCTATATAGCATCAATGATAATAATAATTTAATGTGCACACAGCCCTAGGGAGTAATTGATCACTGCAATGTCACAAAGGACGCACCATGTGACCCAGGTTGACAGGAACATAATTGCTAGTTGCCGTAGGAAACTAACTCAACATGTGAAGGTGTTACATTCTGCCGTGTGCAAATAATGTTTTGTAATACTATTTTTGTGGAGCATAAACTGCTGTGAAGTGTTTCTAAGCATAACCACATCCGATGGCTTGCAATGAAATTTGATGCTAACCTACTGGCAATATTGTGAGAATTGTACTAGAAAGGCAAGAAGTGAGACCCTCTGTCTTTTGCATCCAGAATTACATCCAGACACACAGCAGCTCATCATAATAACAAATTAAAGATTTTAGCCAAGGAATGCCCTCATCCCTCCCTGTAGATGCAGCCATACACTAGCACAGACAGTTTGTACAATTATGTTGCATAATGTGATATAAAGTAAAATCACATATTATTATGTGATTGATGTCACAATCGGTCTGCTGTCTGTTGTAATCCTCTTACTTCCCACATGGCACTGTCCTTATAAATAAAGGACTTTTCGTCCAATACTCAAAGGCAGTGAACACTCACAGGATTTTTTTGTTCTCTTTCCTGCGCACAGTAAGGCCAAAGGGTTTGTTTGTCATCTCCAGTGTGTCACTGATGGGGCTGGACGGGTCACTGTTGAGGTTACTGATGTGCTCATGGCGGACCTCAAACCTCTTGCGATGGGGATCATAGATCTGAGAGGAAACAACCATTCAGGCAGAGTGACTGTGGCAACATATCTCATGGCCATGTTTGTTCTTTGCTGTGTAGAGCTACTCCTCCTATTGTCCTCCTTGGTGCAGCATTCATGTCAAACATATTTTGATTAAAATCGGTTTATAAATTTACTTAAAGTTTGTCACAAACATTTGTGTGTGTGTGTGTGTGTGTGTGTGTGTGTGTGTGTGTGTGTGTGTGTGTGTGTGTGTGTGTGTGTGTGTGTGTGTGTGTGTGTGTGTGTGTGTACCTTAAATCGGAGGCGATTATTCGACTGCATTTCTGCGTCAAAAGCCAGCTCTTGAATATCAGCTCCAAACAAGGAAGGAGAGGCCATTCTCTTCAGTCGGGCTTTCATTTCTTTGAGTTTTAACACATAACAGTAAGAATGTAAAGGTCATAACTCAGCAAATTTTTGTTTTAAAAATACTTGTCACCTTTAAATACTAAACGCCAAAATGAAGCCAGAACAACACAGACATAGTATTAATAGAGACTACAATGAGGATTTTTAAATTTCATCTAGTTAGAAACAACTTAGAAAGGTGAAGAACATGTTAATCCGTCCTGGTGTGTATGTTTAATTTACTCTCATAAAATTGCACATGATAGAACTTGTGAGCATTGTGACTATTTATCATTCATCCATTTATTTATTATTTCCTAGGATCTGCATTTTAAAAGAGAAAATTACAAATTGAGCGTGATTATTTTTCTTGCCAATTCAGATGAGAACCTTAATTTTCTTTTTCTTAACTTTTCTTTTAGCTAAGCATAGCACAATGGATAGAACTAGTGTAGCTCTTTAAAATGGTAACAACACCCTAGTAATTACCAATTTATATATTGGTGTGGTTTATTTGTACAAATAACATAAACAACAACATATCTGGGGCGGCAGTGGCTCAGTGGTAGAGTGGGTCCTCCAATGTTCTAAGATCTGTGCTTCAATTCACGCTTAATTTTAATTTCCCTTTGGGATTACAACACTATTGTTGGTTGTGAGCTTTTGAGCACGTCAGTTAAAGTCTCCGTTGAAGCTTTTCTCAAGAAAAAGATGAAGTTCATCCCATCATAAGCATTGTGTTTTTTGTTTTTTTTTTTCCATAAAAAAGTTCTTATGCTACAAGTTGCTTGAAAAGTTCAAACTTTAAATGTCCAATAGTAGTTCTACGGCTGTGAAATCAAGCAGAAAATGGGAAAAGCCGCATTCTGCAAAGTCAATCATGTTTTCTGATATGCCATCCATGTCATATTTCACAGAAAACAATGCCTGTGGCAAACAAAGTGAAAAGGAAAGAAAAAGAATGCGAGTGAGACAAACAGACAGGTTGCAGTAACATGGAGCACTTATAAGTAGAAAATGAGCAAAATATTTATAATCGTATACCACTCTGTGATGACATGAGTGGGAGAGCAGCGCAAAAAGGATGTGGAAAGTGAGGATTTACCATAAGCGTTTGGTTGCTCCAGTGATTCTGCTGTGTATCCATGGTTTTTTGGAAAGAAACACCAAGGAATGTTCCTCTCATCCATGGGGCTCCAGCAGCATCCACGCTGCTCACATCGTAGCTGTTCAGGTCAAATCCAGCCGTTGTCATAGCCCAGTTAATCATCATGAGCTATTTCTGTTGTGACATTTCTAAAAATGGGAATTGTGCGTTGGCATACAGTAATAGTGCCTTTTACCTTTGAGGCGCCAGCGTCAGGAAAGCAATCTACCCTTTCAGCCACAGGGATGTTGGGACATTGGGGGGCAAATTCTGCCATAAAATGAAAAGTTTTCTTAATGACACAAATTCAGAGGCAAAGGTTATCAATCTTCAAAATCCATGATAACATGAAAAACAGTCTTGTATGTAACAGTCTAGTATGTGAGTAAAACATAATAAAATAAATAAAATGTCACAACTATTAAGGTATTTTTTTGTTGTCACAGCACAATTAAAAAAAAAGTTTAATAGTTAAGAAATTAAGAAAAAAAATTAATTAAGAAAAAAAATTGAACACTAAATGACAGATAAAGTTAATATTTGAGCCTCTTTCTTCACGTTGAAAGATATTTACTATCTTAAATGACTTAACATATATAGCTGAAATGCTAGTCTCTGCAACAACAGCAAAATTAACTCTTTCATCGAGAGTACATCGAGAGTGTCTGTTGATGATTACCCACAATATGTAACAGTCAAGTGTGTATTGGTATCTTCCTCCATGAGCTTTGGTCAAGGAGCCAGGCCATGGTTCTATAACGTTAACCCTTGAACTTGGTTCTACTTAAAACTGCTTTTAATAAACCCCCACTGGAAGGTAGGGTTAATTTCAGACTAGTAGAAAATAAATGATCAATGAATTTGCACCCGCCTTATATAATTTTTATGTCAATGATTTGATTCAAATATACTTAGTTATTGAGATAGGTGGCAGTTTAATTATGTTTACCTTTAGTGATACATGTTAAGTTGACCTACCATCTTTAAGTGCTGCAGCAACAAATAAACCTACGAGAGTAACGGCTGCCACAGTCATCATTGCGAACAGGACTATTAGCAGCACCTCAAGCCCTGAGAATTTCCTTTTCCCCATCTAAAACACACAAACACAGGTATACACACACATATGCATAAAACGATTAAAAAGGCCAACATCATTAACACCCAGTAATGACACCGAGTTCACTAAAGGCAAGGTCTTTAAGGTCTCAAAACCTCCCTGGCTTAATGAGGCCCATTGGCGAAACACACATATGCACCGACTCACATACTCCCTGGTAACAATGATAGTGACAGTTCCAGCTGAATTCTCCCTTCTGTCTGTTCCCCTGTCTGATTTCTATGTCTGATCTTCTGACTATGTGTGTTTGGACTCTGCTTTTTATTAAAATTTTGCTTTTAAACTGCTCCCTTCGTGTCCAAACCACACCTGTGACAGATGTAGGAATTACTTAAAAACACAAATGCACCGTGACCTTACAAACTTGTGACGACTGACCAAAATTTCCTCTTTTTAAAACTGTCCTCGCTGTCCATGTTTTTTATGCATTTTATGGATTTGTGCAGGGGGTTGATAGAGAGGCTTACAGCTCTTCTGTCTAATTTGCTGTGAAAGGCAAGTGAGGCCAAAGAGAACAAGAAGCCAAATGTGGGCATGCACCCCCCCACCCACCCATACATACAATGCCAGCAAACGTGCAATGCACCACAGTCATGCACAGATTACAAAATAAAAATGCACAAACCTTAACACAGAGGAAAACCTGCAGCCTCTCCTATCTTTCATTTAGTTAAGTACCTAAAAATAACTTCATCCCATAACAACCTATCATTTTACTTCTCCCAGCACACAAACTTTCTGATACATGCTGAACAACAGACATATTTAACAACTGTGCTGTTGAGGTTCCCGGGGTGTTTAAGATATTATCCTATATTTCCTATTAACATTGCTTTATTATCTTTATATAATATTGAACACTGAGGTGTACACTTAGAAGTTAATGTGAGCCCAAAAGTTTGGTTAACACCTCTAGTTCTGTTCAGGACTGACAGTCAAAAATGTAAATACATGTGGCCTAAATCTGAATGAAAGATATCGTTGCAGTAGGATGCAAAGTCATTAATTGACATTTCCTCTTTATAGCTGCAGTCTGGATGTACAGAGAAAATAGCTCCACATAATTATTAACAGAGTTGTGGACAGGACTGCATAAAATAAATAAAGTTGGGAAAAATCATTTAAGTTTTCCACTTAAAAGAAAGGCTTTGTGTACTTCCTGTTGAGAAAAATTTCAATAATAAGATCTAAAGATCATTGGTTTCCTGTCAGCTGCAATCTTACCTTGGCTTCGTCCAGGGTTCAGGGAAGAATGAGTCTAACAGAGATAGTGCTTTATAATCTACAGGATGTGTTATGATGTTAGGGGCTGTGCTTTATAATCCACAGGATGTATTATGGTGATAGGGGCTTACCACTCCTTTACAGCCCAGTGTGTTTTGTGTGTTTCACAGTTGTAGCACACAGAACCTAGAGGCACAAATTGTCAGATACATATCTGCAATCCGAGCAAACAACTGCGTCCTAAAATCCTTATATCTGCTTGTTGCGATCATTGCTAATATCATGTTTGATTCCATACTGCTAATTAGCATGGGTGCTTTTCAAAATGTGAGTGTAAACGTAGCACATGTTTACCCAGAGACTATTGTGCATCTGTGATGTTTTATGTAAGATGTGAGTCAGCATGAGTAATCTTTACCCTACATGACCACAACACTACTTGTCACACATGCACATGCTGTACCTGCTGGTATTTAGCTGACTGGTTGCAGATCTCATTTGCATATATGATTGTATTGCAATTGTATTCCATAGTAATGAAGCTTTTTTATATTGTTCTATGTGGCACTGCAACTTCATGTTTGATCACCTCTCCTGCTGGGACTGCCGTGCTTCACTACCCAATTCTTTGCTTGAAATAATCCGCTTGTGTTTTTATTTGATTATCTATAACTCTGTTGATTACTTTTTGTATGTGTACTGTATGTGTGTGATTTTAATTTGTGAAGCAAATTGTTTTGCACGATCTTTGTCTTGTGAAAATGCTACCCAGGCATTGTGGGTTGGAAACTTCTGTGTCCCGAAAACAATACCGCCATGATTCTCACGTATTGGATCAGCACCAGTAATGAACAAACTCATCTCTGGACATCGCACAGGGGAATTGTTAGGACCAACAAAAACCCGACACAGGTAGTTGGCACACTGCCTTAAGGCCCAAACAAAGATTAAATATGATGGGATGTAGACTCCATTTGTTCAACATGGTATTTACCTCTGAGCAAACTGTCATAAAGATGAAATTTACTGGGTCTGCTTTTCGTAGAATCCACCACGGTTCTTTGTGGCGCACTGCCACAGGCTTAGTGCAGCCTTTAATGCAGGACTACAAACAAACTGCAGTCTATCTGTTGATTTACTTTCTCAGACTGGACCCTTTCTCTTTATGGGAGGTGTGCAGTGCTTGACATGAGGAAAAATGACATAGAAAAACAGCAGTCACCAACCATTTAGGTCTGTAGGGAGTATCCGCAGAGACAGGAGAGGTGAACAACCGACCAGAGTCCAGCAGAAGAATGCTTCAGGCGTACAATACTGAGACAACTCTAAGCATGATTGAGCAACAGACCCTTGTTCCAGTGGTTATGCAGCAGATAGTCATTGAGAGGAAGTGTTATAGGGTCCATCGGGCTAGGTGAGGCATGATTCTTCTCTCTGCGGAGATAATTACCCCCATTTCTACTAAGTCCTGGAAGTTTGTGTGCTCGTCTACTTCAATGCAACCGCAAAGGAATATAAAATGATGTTTAATTCTACCTTATGCTAAAGGGTCAAATACTTTCTTACTGTGTTCAACATTTGCTTTGCCGAGGCTACATAACTCATTGCTTTTTACACCTGGAGTGTTTTTTTGACTTACGTTTTAGAATTAATGAACCAATTGCTTTTTTACAAAAATATCCCAAGCTGTTCCTTCAGGCTGTTTAGTTAATTAGGCATATGAAATCCCCTTAAAGACATCCACTTTCTTGCCTTTACTCTGACATCATTGCACGACGTGGGCTGATTGCACGAAAAAAGAAGTTCACCTACCCCTGGATCTTTGACTTTTTACTTGATGTTCGGGTGACTTTACTTTCATGAGACCTCTTGGATATTTTAACAATTTAAAATGCATTAATATAAGGACATTTTCTGAAATACGTCTGCTTTCTTGAACTTTTTTTATTTTATTTTTTTTTTAACTGCAGTTCACATGCAGTTTATCTGGCCAGATATCTTTTCATGATGATACGAGCTGCAAGTTGGTGGTGGCTTCAGTCCATGTCATCCCGGTAAACAGAATGAAGAGGATGAAGTCAATAAGCTATTCACTATCTAGAGACACAATCAGCTGCTCTTCCAAAACGGAATGTGATTGCCATGGTACATACGATCGAAGAAGCCAGGATGAGGTCTCTGTGTTTGTGTGTGTGTGTGTGTGTGTGTGTGTGTGTGTGTGTGTGTGTGTGTGTGTGTGTGTGTGTGTGTGTGTGTGTGTGTGTGTGTGTATTTGTGAGGGTGGGGAGGGGGCTTGGTGAACAATGTCTGTAATTTGGTTGTGAAGTCCATATTTGACACAATGACATAAGAACTTCCTTTGTATTTGTGCACATGTATGGATATTTCATGATACTAGTCGTTCTCTGGTCTTTTCTCTTCTCACAAATCTAATTCCATTCTGCCACTGTTGATTTCAGGTGCTCTCCATCTAAAATGCAACGCCAGCCGATTTCAATAAAATAAACTGAGATTGGCAATTCACTTCGTGTATTGATCCAGTGCCTTAAAAACTCTGCGCTCGACATTCAGAGCTGCCAAGCAAGCAAGATTTCATGTGTGTTCATGCTTGAGACTTTCTTTTTGTGTGAGCATGAGTGTGGTGAACTGCTGTCAATGGTATCCTCCAGAACCACTAACTGGATCATACAAATGATACCAAAGAGTTAAAGCGGTTGCAAATAAATGCATCATTAACTGTTAATTTGAGCTCATGTCCATCTAGGAATAGTTTTCCTGCACGGCAATGCCTATGATATATATCTACCGTCATTAAAAATGAAAAGGAATATTTTCTCTTTGTTGTTTTTCTCCCACTTTTCTGAAGTTGAAGAAAGCAATTTGAAGACTTTGCCTTAGTGAACATGTTTCCTTTGCAAACTTATTCCCTCCACCCTACAGGTGTAAAATATGAACTTGCTGTTTAAACAACATGACCAATGAATATGAGGACTTTCGAATGATCACAACTAAATGCCACTCTATAGTTTTCAGTTTGGTCAATGACACATCAAATACCGTCTTTAATGGCTGTGTAACTGTTATGTTTGCCAGGAATTAGGACATGCTTCAATATGTTGTACATGTTGATACAGACCTGTGGATGCTGTGGCATCCATGCAAAACCCAAGATTTTTTTAAGCTCCAAGGAATTGTGTGGGGATCATTGCAACATGAGGGTGTATTATCACGTTGCAAACTGATGTGATCATGTGGAATGAATGTCATGATTATGTGCTTTAGGGTCTAATTGAGGTTTTTCTGTGCATTCATATTGCTGTTAATAATTGCCTCTGAAATAATGGCGTGTGCTTGCCCATACAATGACCCCAGCAGTGACATCATCAAATATCTTCTGCACATGACACGATACGTAGCACTTGTCATGCTCCTGGCACAGTATAAATTCTAGGAATTGGCCATGAACAGACTTTTACCAGATGATTGAGATTCAGTTTCCACAAGAAATCACAGTGAAGTCAAGACCTAGCTGGGACTTGCTTCAGCTTCCTAAGCAGGTTCCTTTAAGTTTGCTCTGGAATTTATTGTCCAAAACAACTTTTACTGTCCAGGTGAGGTGATGGTAAAGAAGTTCTGGATGTGGATTGGGCTTGGTCTGCGCTGGTCACAAATAGTCTTCACATTTTACATTTATTATAGTATTTTAAAAAACCAGGAAGAAGGCCCAGCTCACACTTTTTTGTAATCATGTTTTGGTACAGAAATAAAAACGTGCGTGTCATTTTGTAGCTGTGCTTTGGAAGTCCAATAGGACATTCAATGTTCCAACATAATGTGTTTACAACTTTACAATATGGTAATCATTAATAATAATTACAGATTATGATATCAGTATTGCTGTAATAATTACTGATATAAAGCTGTATACGGAAGTTTCCATACTTTTTTTTTTAATCACAAAATGTAGACACTTGTCTGTGATACTCGATAATATTTTTTGAACGTCATCTCTTCTATCTCTAGGTTGTTACTGTCTGTGTAACCTCACTAAAGTTTTATAACAGCTCATGAAAAGGTGCCTTTGTAGAAACTTTATAGCAGCATTATCTTTTATTTATTTCATGTATCAAAACAACGATCTGAAGTGTTGGTTTTTGAAACCTCTGTATACGGATGTGTGTTTGTTATTTTAAAAAAGTCAGATACAAAAACAAAATGTATGTCAGGAAAAAGATCTTTAGATTTCAAGCACGCGCATCACATTTAGATGCAGCTTTGCAGCAGTACATAGAGATGCTTTAATGCAGTCCATCAGAATTTACCTACACTGTGCTGGCATAAGACTTGTGATAGGAAAAGGATAACCAGTGCCAGGCACAGTTAACCTACAGCCACAGAATTATGATTTTTTTAAAAAGTCACTGCAAAAAAAAAAAAAAATCTCTTTGTTTCACAAAATTTGTCTATCGAGGAAGTACCAACATAACAATGAACTGTCTATGTTGATTTAGTCATTCAAGTCCTCCTAGGAGACAAAGTCATCAAGCAATTATTCTTCTGTGTTTTAGTTATTTTGTGTGTCTGATTGTTTCTCTTCTCTCAATGCTGTTAGTCCCCCCATAGGGGTCTAACATCTGCGCCATGCTTATGTGGAAAAACTACATAATGGGAACATTTTGGATCAACAACCACCTGCATGCACAGCCAATGGTGATAAAACGACCAACACACCTATACCCACACACACACACACACACACACACACACACACACACACACACACACACACACACACACACACACACACACACACACACACACACACACACACACACACACACACACACACATACAGTTTTCCTGCTGTTACTTCACACATTTTAACAGAAAAAGACCGAAGGGGAACCTTGCATAGCACTCTATAATAATAAGTCTACTGACATCTGTCTGTGTAGCACCTTTAAATGCATTACTACAGCTATTTATTTGTTTTTGTGTGTGTGTGCACGTGCATCCTTCTGTTGTTATTCATGTTGTGTGCAAAACTCACCATGAGTTCTTCAGAGGTCAAAGTCTCACTGTCTTATATGAGGCAGGTTGTGAAACATGGCAGCGACCTTCTGACCTCCACAAAACCTGGAGTTCACTGCAGCGGTAGAAAATCACTAATACAGAAAAGAATGAAGCCAAGGAAAACTTCATGCTCTTCTTTCATGGTTTGAGATCTCATATTTATTATCACTGCTGAGCTGCACGCCCTCAGCGGTGTATTTCGATATTTCATTACCTGATATACTGTATGTGTGATGAGCAGAAGAGGAAGGAGTGCTGTGCTGTGTGTCTCTCTTTTGTGTTTGTGCACATAGAAGACACTTCACTTTTTGGACAACTCTATTTTCCTCTTCCAGTTCTTTCAGATTGCATGGCAGATTTAAGAGCTAATATAATTTGACAGCTAATTATCTTTAATGGAATGTGCTGACGATGGCAAAAAGAAAAAAAAAATTGCCCCGCAATTAAAGGATAAACATTGCACAAACAAAACTCACAGTCATCCGTAGATAATTACCTTGTTATTGGTGTATTTGCATTTAGTTCCACCATATAAGTCACTGAAACACGACATTCTGTGTATCACAGTCATTCAGAAATATATCTGCAAGAAGCTTCGGTCCACTCCACCCCCCTCCTCTATACTGATCTGGCATTATGACAGATATTCAGCGAAAGTTAAAGTTGTTGGCAGAGTAATGGGAGATATCATTAGCCGTAATTGATGAGGATTCTATCATGCATTATGATTGATGGTCATGTATTTAGTGGGGTGGTGGTTTGGGGTGTCTACAGATGAACTGTGGATTCCAGAGGGGCTGTACTTCAACCTTCAAGATATTCGCATTGGGATCAGTAACCCTTGCTCCATTGTGAACTCATGAGTTTCTTTACACCAGTTTTCTTGTCTAGCTCATCCATAAATGAACTCCGCTGTTGAAAGAGCACAAGCCAAACATCCACCATGAACGTACTGCAGTCCAAAAAGGTTACTTAGCCATTCACTGTTCACAGCCCACTGAACTACAGTCTGTCAATGACACAGCTCTCATTGTGTGGCTTTGGGTGTTACTTCTCACTGTTGTGGGTTGCAGAGACAGCGATCATTCGGCATCTTCGTCATTATCTTTTTAAATATAGCCAACTGTTTCACATCTCATTCATAATCACCAGACCTTTGATTTATTGTATGAAAATGAAATATCATAAACCGTTATTGTTTGTCAGACTTTGACTGATAGAATACAGCTGTATTGATCTTATTTTTTAATTAAATAGCTCTATTAAATCGATTATTGGTCCCTTAATATCACTTTCTTTATGTTTATTTGGTAATGATATGATCTTTAATTACTGTGAACCACAAGAGTATCTAGTTCAAAATAAGTGAAAAGAAAAAAAAGAAAACAGACAGAATAGTTCTGTTCATTTTTGATGTTGTAAAATGTCTTGTTAGTATGTTGGTCAAACATTCATTTAAACCATTTAACAAATAAATATAGAACTGATGTAGCATGCAATTCCAATTTGCTCAGTGTTTTAATCAAATTAACATTCTCATTATAAGTTCAATTTGGTTTTATTTCCTCCCTCCTCTCCCTCTGTCGTCAGGCGGTATAGGATGCAACAACAAATCCCCTCGTTTCTATGGCAACTCTGAGCGGGGGAACTCGTCAGGTGCCAAAAGCTTGGTGCATCAGGAACGTGTTCCTTATGTGTGCATGCACAATTATGCATGTATTTGTGTGTGTGTGTGTGTGTGTGTGTGTGTGTGTGTGTGTGTGTGTGTGTGTGTGTGTGTGTGTGTGTGTGTGTGTGTGTGTGTGTGTGTGCATGTGTGTTGGAGTGTGTGTGCGTGCATGTGTGTCAATACTTGCACGTGTTGACATTGTGAGTGTGAGTTAGCAGGGTTGAAAGAAAACAGTGTTCGTATCTGAGAGAGAGACTACAAATCCCCCATCGGTCCATGGTCTCACTCCTCCAGCATGACTGACTCTTTCTTTCTTCCTTTCTGTCTTTCTTTCTTTCTTTGCACTTTCTATCTTCTCTAGACATCCTGTCATCCTTGAAATGCAGATCCTTCCTCCCTCAAAGCACTGACTGTATTGATCTTCTCCGTTCTCCCTCTCATGCTCGCCGTCCCTCCGTGTCTCTCTTTCTCTGCTCCTGCTATCCATTATCTTTTCTTCATTCTCCTCCCTCCATCTCTAATGACTTCTCTGCTGATTCAGTGACCATGGAGAGTTATGGCATATCTCGGTTTCTATATGACTGGCAATAATTAGAAAAACCTATTAATCACTGATGACAGTTAAACATCATGCAGCAATGCTGTCGAACACCAAAACGCTCTGTTCAAAGCACGTTTTGGCAAAAGCCTCAGAATTCATAGGCGGTATGGGAGAGGTGTCTGGGGGTAAATCATAACCGTGTGTGAATGTGTGTGACTGGGTGTGTGTATGCATGTCCTAAATTAGGTGAATGACTTCTTGTGGCTGTGTGCCGCCGTTAGCCAACACAGAGACCCTCTCTTCGACTTCACTTGATCAGCATGCAGCTCCTCTCTCTGTCCTTGCATTATAAATACGAACACACACACACATGCACCCACATACACAATGCCCAATAAACATACACACGTCATCAAAATTCTGAGCCTGCCTTCATCGCTGTCCTTGTGATATAAATATCATGTACAAAAAAAAAAAAAAACTGAAGCAGAAAACAACTTGGAGCAAATCCAAAGTTCCAAACACATGTCCATCCCTCTCTCTTTCATTCTCTCTCTTTTTTCACAAACACACACACACACACACACACACACACATATACACGCACCATCAGAACACACACATCAAATGCAGAGACTTGTGTGAAAGGCCCAAATATGTGCACACACTCACTTAGGGGGTAATAAAAAAAAAAAAAAAAAAACTACTGCGAGCTCAGCAGTCGCCCTTTGCCATGTCAGGCTTTGCTGATGTCTAGCTTAATCTGGGGAAGTGGTTCAACCAGGTCCTACAAAACCAATCTAATCTGAGACCGCACACACATGCACACACACTTTTCCCATGTTCCTTTTTGAGTCTTTAAATGCGGCAACTGTCAAAGATTACTATAACTTGAAAAAATGATGTCATTTTGCTGCCATTCACCTTATTTTGGAGGACAGCATTTTTAATTCATAGGATGAAACTCTAATCCAAAATTGAATCTTGAGAGTCAGGGGCCTACCCACAACCATTGGTCTGACAGGACAACTCAAAATAATGCATTTTTGGAGGAGCTTCCCATCAAGCCTGCTACCCACTGCAAAATGATTTGTCCTCCATTGACTTTGGCACCGACTTCAATGCCAATCCTCCGTAGACTTCTAAAGACCCCGGCTTTGTTTACTCGTGCATGCTGGAGTTTGTGTTTGTCCAGTTAGCAAACAGAAAACAAACAAAAAACAAAAAAACCTGGAGGCTGTTTGTTTGCCTTCATCACTGATATTGCTCTCTTGTTATGACAAACTGGAAGAACCTGAAGAACCAAACTGTGGATGGAGCTGCATGCTGGAATGTCATTACACAAACTCAGAAAACTATTTTAAGCATAAAGGTGAATTTATATTAAAGCGTGCAATGAGATAATAAGTAAGTTCTACTAGTTTGGCTCACTAGTAATTACTGCAGCGTAAATGCTCTATCAACAGTCCTTTAATGTTGAACATAAGATGATGAACCATTGAGAGAACCGCACTTACATCTCATGTACCAGATTATTGGTGTCAAAGGGTTAATTGTGTTATCCTGAGTAAAGTAAGAAGCATTAGGTTTAAATTCAATTGGGATTCATTCATTTAAGACGTGCAGCTCGACTCGATTAGCCAACTATCTTTAATGTGTATAGCTATCAGATGGTCACATGGGGTTGGGGGGGGGGGTGCTGCACATTATAAATGTATGGTTTAATGGTGAGGATAATGCCAAACTGTGCAAACAGAAAAAAAAACAAAACAGATCTGCTTCTGTAGAAGATTTTTTTTTTATCCAGAGAACAGTCAGTAAAGTGTAGATATTTATTTTCTTTTGCATTCACCTCAAAACATATTTTTGTGTCAAGAAAAAGAGCTAACAAAAATTAACATGATTTACATCTTATACTTGGGTATGAAAAGCAGCTGGGCAGCTCATGTTAGCTTTAAAACTGGAGGCAAGGGATGCGACTAGCTTCCGCTTCCCTTGGCTAACAAAGACCAACAAACAGCCGAGTGTAAAAAAATATAAACTTTTCAAGCAAATCAGACAAATCGTGTTAATTTAAAAAACGCTTTTCCTCACTTTTCAATCGATTCAGACTTCCTATGTTGGGAATTCACATTCTATTTGATGCGCTGAGCTGAATATCTCCTACTTGAAATTTTTTTATTTGGTGTAAAAATTGGAATGGGAATATATTTTTTTTCTCTAACTTCAACTTTCACTCCACATTCCTCAACCCTGAATTTCCTGCCAGGCTTGAGATTTGTGATGGCCATCTCCAGGTCATGAGTGTAAGTCACTGTTGCCCCGAAAGGATACCGACAATATATGGGGTCAAAGTAACTGCAGGTGATTTTCCAAGTGCAAAGGATGACAGCATGAAGGAGAAGCAAGGAGAAAGAGGGTGAAGGAGAGGATGAGGGTAGCCACACCCACGCTCCCTTCCTCTACCCTTATATTTTTCTTTCACATGCACACGCACACGTTATGTGTTTCCATCCCTCTGTCTCTTACATCAACTTGCCTGTCGACCCCTTTGACCTCAACAATCCATCAACAGCTGCAGCTCTGCGAGACGGAGGGAGAGATGAGGATGCGAGGTGAAGAACATAAAGGAGAGCATGAGTGAGAAACTCCGATTCAAAGAGGAACATTTTTATTCTGCATTCAAGATGCGACAAAATGACAACACGGCTGAAGGAAGGGTAGGGCGACATTTTCACCTCAGAAACCCCGAAACTCCAGCTGCTGCACACGATTCATCATTCTGGCTGTTACCCCTCTCTCTCTCTCTCTCTGTCTTTCTGTTTCTCTCTCTCACCACCCAATTCCCCAAAGCCTCACCTGCGTCTATTTCTTTTCACAATCAGAAAACCAATGCTAGCAGAAATACAAAATTCTCCAATTAAATAAAGCAGCGCTCTCTCAGCAAATCCTCTGTGATGTCCTTTTTTTTCTACAAATAATTTAGATTAATGACTGGTGAAATTATGAACGATCTCTTACGTCTCTGCCTTAAGTGTCCGTCTTAACTACCGCCTGCACTGATTTAAGGTCCAGCATCACAGTTTTTCATTCTACACTTGCCCCTCCTGGCCCGCCTGTCCATCAACTGCTTTTCTCTTCTTTTCAGTCATTCTCATAAACCTCATTATTTATGAAGCTGAAAAATGAATCAGTGAAGCATGCTTCTGTATCAGAAACTTCAAAATGCTTCTTCCTTCCTCTTTCTTTACTTTTTAGGCTTCTCTTTAGGTGACTATCATTTTGCTTCATGTCTGCAATGTCTACGTGTCTTATCTCCCCCATCCTCTTTTCCTTTTCTCTTTCCTCCTCCATCCCATCACCCCCCCCACCTCCACCCACCCGTTTTCTTATCACTACTAGCCTCTCCTCTGCAGGCATGATGGAGAGAAGGAGAGAGAGAAAGAAAAGACCAGAGTAGAAGAGGAGATAACTGGGAGAAGAGTGACAGCAGATTATGGGGAAATTGTTCTCTTTCTCTCTCTCTCTCTGTCTCTCTCACACACACATGCACATGCGTGCATGCACACGCACGCACACATACACACACACACACACACACACACACACACACACACACACACACTGTAGGTATCTCAGTTCTTCTGTATCTAGTTGTTTTTCCTGCAGGGTTCTCTGCTTCACTCATACAGCTGACATCTGCCTGGTGCTGCCCTCTCTGTTCAACAACAGTTGTATAGATACACACCCACAGACATGCACACGAGCACACCCACCCACACACACACACACTTCAAAATTCTGATAGAACACATTGTGCACATTTTGCACATCACATTTTGCAGATGCAGCAGCCGGACATGTGTGCCGCTTTTGTCCTGCCTGTAAGTGTGAATCAACAACTTCCCTGAATTACAGGCATTATGGATTCCCTCCAAAGCCCACATGCACTCTAGACATTGTTCAAAGACCAAGCACATATGCGGAAAAATAGCAGCAACTAGTCCACCAATAGATGTCGTGAAAGCTTCCAAGCGAAAAAATAAATAAATAAATTCAAGACCTCAACATCAACTTTGCCATCGGCGATACTGCTTTCAATACAGCCACGGAGGTTTTACAATATCTTAGCTGTGATGAGGAGAATCAGATGCTCCTCCTACATGCACGCTTGCAGGCAGAGTTCTGCAAATTCACAACATTAGCAAAAATCAGCACATCTGTGTGCTAATTTTGGCTGTGTTTTGTGGAGCAGATTATGGTTTATTGTTTTTGGAATTCATGAAATTGATGGAGGGGAGGGGGGATCATTTCTACACATTTAAACCAGTGCATGATGCTTGGTAGCAGGAAACAGGAGGAAAAGAAATCACTTAGATCAAAGAAACATATACGTCATAGATCAAAGAAACATATACGTCATATTGTCACGCAAATCAAAAACTGCCATTAAGTCCATTATGACAGTGATGATTTTATATTCATATAAAATGTGAAATACTTATTATATATATTCACAATTACTGCAATTTTCTTTGCATCCATTGAAAATTTGAAGTAATTTCCCTTTCATATAAATACCTGTCTAAATTTTTTTTATTATGCCTGTGGATTAAATATCATCAGATGTTCAAATACTTTATATATAGGCTTGTGTGTGCGTATGTGTTTGCGTGCTTGTGTGTGTGTGTGTTTGTGCACGCGCTTTAATTAAACTGTTGTATAGCAGAGTTAATGCTAACAATGCAAGTGATCCCTGCTCGTTAGGCAAAGATCTCTCCCCCTCCCTGGGCGGTAGCAGCTACAGAGCACTTCTGCATGCACAGCAACAGTTTCACATCATTGCACATTCCACACACACACACACACACATACACACACACACACACACACACACACACACGCGCACACGCACACGGCAATGGAAACACACACAGATATAGATACATTACGCGTCATTGCGTCAACTAACAAAGCTGAAACTTTTAGCTGACATCAGGTCAGTAGGTGAGGACACACTGGTAGCCTCATAATAGACATTTCCCACCTGATCCAGTAAATATCGTCACAAAAAAAATGACAAATGAGTAACTCAAATAACATCAAATTGAATTCCAAGCGATAGTCAGTGTCATTATTTCATGATTAATTACGGAGCATAGGATTTATTCTTTCTCCTGCGGCCCTGTTAATTGCATCTCCGTCTCTGTCTTTTCCCATAAGTCCTAAATCAGTTCTCTCTGATTCTTTCTTCACAGTTGCTTCCTCTTCTTGCCCTCCCTCCATGCTACTACCATACAGCCTGGGGCTAATGGAAGTCAGCAAACAGCCCTAGTCAGCAACACACACACACACACACACACACACACAGAATTTTGAATATACACTTGGTTGGCAATACAAGTGAAAACCGTCCATTTTTCCGTGGAAGTGAATGCAAGTAAAAACTCATATATTTTATTCATACTATTCGTATTCGCACACCCTTGTACAAAAGTGATATTTATATAGCTCAATGTACAGTATGACATTACACCTCACTTGAGCTCATAAATCCAGCTTTACTTCATTTTGGCCCTGCTTGAAAAGCATGAATCATTCATTTTACATGCAAATGTACTCCACTGTAGTCTGTGCTGCATTTTTCAAGCATTAGTAGGAGTTGTTATATCCACAAATGCATCCCAGCAGCAGTTCCCAAGGAGGAAAGAAACAAGCAGAGCGTTCTTTCTCCATCCCCACATCGGCCATGTCATCTCATTTCTTTTTTTTCACATTTACAGTTAACTTTGAGACACGTGTTGGCAATGATGTCTGCATTTCATCCTCAGGCCTGATTTTGTTGGTCTAAATTTGACATGAGTGTTGTTTCTTTCCTCCTTAGCTGAATCTGTGGTTGCCAAATATTTCTGAACTGACAGACGGCTGCTTTTACGTCACACTTATCGGATGAGACACTTAAAATACCCAGGCACATCAGCTACACCAGCATAACTACACCTGCCCCATCCATCCATCCATCCATCTATCCATCCATCCATCCATTATTCCATCCATCCATCCCTCTTAATTTTCAATCCAAATTCCCCCATAACACCATCTTTGTTACAGAGGTTTAATCTAAAGTCAAAATAAGAGAAACATCAAACTATGCAACACAGCTTTAAGCGTCGAGGCTCAGTAAGCCTTCAGATTCATGAGTCACAATATGCTGATCTTTAAAGTGATTCTTTATAGTGATTCAGCCGGGTTGCCAGAAACACAGCAGACAAGCCTGTTAACCACATTGCATTGGATGTTCAAAATAAACACTGAGCGTAAGTTTATTCTGCTCTTCAGGTGCCTCTTATTTCAACCAGTTTGGCCTATTCTCCCAGGTCAATTACAGAGGAGATGAAGCACTCTCTGGCAACCCATGCAACCAGCTAACACACACACACACACACACACACACACACACACACACACACACACACACACACACACACACACACACACGTTTTACTGAGACTAGCTGCAGAAAGCAGTTGTAACGTGTCAGCTAAAGCGAAGCACAGGATACACAACTGCACTAAACTACTGTCAGCAGAGTATTGCCCAGCAGAGCACAATAGACAGACTAAGAGCAAGGGTCAGCAGGTCAACCGTTGGAAGTTTGTCCTTGTGTTAAGTCAGACATACACAGACAGGGAGATGATGGAGGGGAGGATAATGGATGGAAACCACTAGTGTAAAACAGAGGGAGGATCTGAAAAAAAGAAAAGAAAGGCAGAACGAGTCCAATGCAGGGGAAAACTGAAGACACTAACGTGAAAGCAACTTTTAAAGGAAGAGAAGAAGCATCCTGAGGAAATTCACGATTCACGGGCCCCACGCTGCAGAACAAAGACGGAGAAGGACTATTAAGCACACAGCCAAGGACATTGTACGCTGTATATTTCATGAAATGATGCCCATCTTTCTCTCATCCCTTCCCCTCCCCTCGCCTCCCTTGCAATGACTGATAACAACACAGATTACTAATATTTCTAACTTCTCTGAGGATAACAGGGCTGAGGTAAAAAGAGAGGGTCACAATCTCCAGGGACCCAAAAATCGCCGGGAAAACAATGCAAATGCAGAGTTTTAGTGCGCAGACTACAGCAGAAAAAGAAGAGGAGGGTTGAAGACCCTCCCCTCACCCACCCATTTGCCCTCATTTTTCTATGACAAACACTAGCTGTCCTTCTGTAGATCCCTTTTTCTCTTTCTTTCAATACTGGGTCAAATGTCACAGTGATATGTTGAAAGGCTTTATTTGACCTCAGGACAAAGGTAAACGTTTCCATTGGTGTGGTTTTATTTTCTATATTCAGCCATTATTTTAAAATTCTTCTGATGTTTCAAAATATACCGTTTTCCTCTGTTATTAATGTCTGTTGCATCTCTCCGGTTAGAGATAGTAATGATCCCGTGGCTTGAATTTGTCTTTGCAATAAAAGACACGTGCCTCAAAAGAAAACTAGAAGTTGAGCTGTCAGCATAATCACACAGAACTCAAGAAAACACACACACACACACACACCATCCACACACACACACACACACACACACACACACACACACACACACACACACACACACACACACACACACACACACACACACACACACAAACAGGCATGCATGCATAAAAAGTGGAACATGCCTTTCTTTATGCAGCACCTGCAGTAGACTGCAAGTTCAGCGCCATGGTCAGCTTTTTCAGCAAAATAGAGATAATTCCCTGTTTCCCAAATGGAGAAAGCAAACACACACACACACACACACACACACACAAACACACATGCACACAAATGCGCACGTAAATCCTGCAAAACCCAAGTGGTTGCTTAGTCCTCTCATATCATTCTCTCTCTTCTTTGGAGTCCCTGTTTGGTTAATTGGACAATTACAGCTTCTTTCAATGACAAAAGAGCAAAAAGAATCCCTACTTCCTCTAAGTGGTATATCCTTCACAATCCACTACTGACAACTCCATATTCTCTCACCCTTCCCTAAGCCGCTTGTCTGCGCTCTTCCTCCCATCAATAGCACTCTCAAACTGATCCTCTCACTTTCCAATCTGTGTTGCCATTCCGAATTACTTTATCCATCCATCTATTTCGCACTTCGTCTCTCTCTCCCTCTCTCTCACGTTGTCCAATTGCGTGCATAGATTCGGGTGAACACACACACACACACACACACACACACACACACACACACACACACACACACACACACACACACACACACACACACACACACACACACACATACAGTACATTGACAATAGATAACAGCTTTCCTATACTACGCAGTGCATGCACATACAAGAGCAACAACAGCCAGAGGCCCGAATATATCCTGTGCTTTAAAAAAAAAAAAAAAAAAGCATAGAAAAACATTTTTTGAAAAATAAACCACGGGAGAGGAAATGAGGAAAATATTACACCACAGCCACACACAAAACCTCATCTCTGGGGACCGCCTCAAAAGTGCACCTGTAAATCAACACAGTCAAATCCAGGTGAGTATCTCCACTCAACAAGAAAATACTCACTAACATTCCCTAGCAACAAATGTCTTGGGTGAACTGTAAGAGAGTGGAGAAGCTTTTCTGGTATGTCATATCTCTAAATGAGCTCATTTGAAACAATTGTGTCACGGTTAGTATTTAAATCTTCCAATTAAAAAAAAAACGTGTCAATTATGGCTTGAGTTAATCAGCGTGAATTACATTCTATATTAAGTTCTAATAAGACTTGAACATACTTAAGATTTAACCAAACTACAACGAGAGAAACATTTACAGCATAGCAACTCATTATCAGTCTCCTGTTGTATAGTATGCATCACTTGATGAGTGTAATTCTGAAAGAAAACAATGAACCACCATGAACCAGCTCAAAACATTTCTTGATAAAGAAAGATTAAACCGATATGAATAGGAGATGCACGGCTAGTTCAAGTGGGATTACAATAATACAAGTATCAAACAGTGGGCAAAAGAGCCAACTGGACATTTAGGTACCATAGAGGTGAAAATACAGGCTGAAAGATTTGAAACTGAGATAAATATTATATCAGTTCTTCTAAAGACAAAAGTCCAAGGCGAACCCAGAAAGAAACAAGAGGTGAAGCTACTACATGGAGAATGGAGAACCAAAATAAATTACAAGAAAATCTTAACATTTTATCGTAATGTATTTTGCCATTTAGGAATTAAAAAGCCATTAGTTAGACCGTCACATAGCAAAAAAGGCAGAACAAAATAGGTTGTAGATGCTGAGAAGATAGGAAGACTACCAGGGACTGTTGACGAGAGGAAGGATTAAATATCACGAGCACAATGATGAAGATTTCAAGCAAGAATCTCACATTTATAATTCACACACACACATGCAAAAGAATAAACCTTTAAACTAACCTTTCAATCCCATTGGTTGTTTTTATCTGATATCCCACCACAGTACGAAATCACTTGGAGATATTAGTGAAGGATAGCAAGAGGATTTATTGGGATAAAACCACTCAGCATGGTATAACGGGACAAAGCCCATCAGCACTCATTTGTAAAATATAATGGTGTGGATGGATGTGTGAGAGGAGTGAAGGATAAAAGGTTAGTGAGATGTGGTATGCTAGCAAATCAACAACAATCCCAAAATGTTGGGGTTGAGAGTTGGTGAGGTTGGATTTAGGGTTGGAGCCATGCCAAATGAAAGATGCTGATGATCAACGTCTGGGTAAGATGAAGGAAACGTGTGTGTGTGTGTGTGTGTGTGTGTGTGTGTGTGTGTGTGTGTGTGTGTGTGTGTGTGTGTGTGTGTGTGTGTGTGCACGCGCATGCACATGTGTGTGTATGTGTATATACAGTACAGCAAAGCTGAAAACTGTGTACAAAACTGAATCCTCATGGTAGGGGGGAAACAAATGGCTTTGATGAATTGCTACAATGCTAAAAAAGGTTTCATATTTAATATTAAGGTGACTTCCTCTCCAACCAGCAAACACATGAAACAATGATGACAATGCATGTCGAACTATTTATACTGGATGAGCTTTTAGACTGAATCGTTAATGATATGGACTAGGATGACTGGACTAACCTGCCAGATTTACGGGGCGGTGGGGAGGGGATGATTTGCTACACATCTTACACTTAATGTAAGTTGGAACATATTAACAAACTAGAACATCCAGTTGCAACTGAGGATCACGTCTCCAACTCATTAAATTCAAATCAAACTCTATATAATGTGCATTGTAAAAAAAATGAAAATGTGTTTCTTTCCCTAGATATTCACATTTTTTTTAAACAACCATATTGCTTTTTTTCATTATTAAATATTCACCTTATGAATGATGCTATGACAATTTGTGTAACCTCCATATTTTCCTGAAGGCGCAAAAAAAATTGTGTGTACGATTTGGTCCCAAAAATGAATCATGGTAGGATCGACAAAGGCAATATTTATATAATGTAAATGTTTTAATTAATTGTTGCTATTGAATAGATTATTGGGGATTACATTAACAGCTGTATTACCAGTTAAAATAGACTATCAAACATCGAATAATAATAATATACCAATATGTAAAAATGTTGATCAGCAAATTGACGATTTCTAATTTATTTGAAAATAATTTGTTGACACAGCTAGACTTGGCCTTCTTTATTCTGCCATTTTTCAAAACAATTGGTTAAAAGAATAAGAAAGAAAAGATCAACAAGAAACAGAACTGCACTGGGATGAACACAGTTATCTTATGCAACTTGTCAATTTATATATTGATATTTATAAAATAATCCATTATGAATATGAAACATGATGAACTACGAAAAATATTTTGTGCATTACATTATACTGCAACTGCATCCAATTGTATAGGTGCCCACTGAGCTCATTTGTATTGCCCTCTAGTGGACCAAATCCACACTGCTACTTAAGAGGGAGTCACAAAAAATTAAATGCGCAAATTCTGGCAACTTCCAGTCGTTTAAACAAGCTTTCAGTTTTTACTTTCCTATTAGCCTAAATCAACGATACCTATTTAGATAATTAAAATTGCTGCATGCCTCACTGATTTGGTATAAACTGTGATAACATCAACCTCATAACCAGCAGAATTCCCTTCACTTGTTCTAGCTTTGGCCTTTCTGTAGCTTTTACTTTCGGGTTACACCCAACTAGGACTTTTTGTAGTGGGCAAATAAAAAAATAATAATAAAAGTGCATTATGACATCCAGCTGTTGAAGATCGTAGAATAACCAAACAGACAGCAGAAGTGAAAAATTATACTCTCATATATTTTAAGTTAATTTGGTTCTATTCTGAAACTAACAAGCAGCTGAAGTTTGAACATTATTGCCCTCCACTATGTTCCTGTGTAGCACTCTACTGGCTCAATAGCTAGTCTTCATCCTCAGCAGCATTAACTCCTAACGGCTGGCCACAGCTTCAGCATGCCATTTTAACAAGACACCAAAATACACAGCCTTTATCATTAGCGCTCCACACACAGGTATCCGTGGCATCAACCCTTTCATTATTTGATTGAAGAGTTTGTTTTTATTAAGAAGGCTATACCAGACGCATAATCACTATACATTGATTTAACATTACCTTTACAATTAAATTCTTCACTGAAATTACAGAATAAATATATGCACATTTTTCTTCAAATCTTTGTGAGAGAAAACATTAAAAGTGCTTCCTACAAAGCTGTTAGTGGGTGACGATGGGAATTCCAGAAGCGATGGAGTGGGGTGGGTGGGTGGGGGGTGGGGAAAGGGGCAACAAAGTGCGTGGAAATATCCAGAAAACTTTGAGCATTTCTTATAATAATATTCACAAATGTTTTACTATCTGTACGTTGACGCGTCCTTTTTACGAGAAGCACCCTGATATAGACAGAAGTCCTTTTTGATAGTAATAACCATATTAATAATATATAAAAATTAAATAGAACACTGAACTGTAAATGTGTTGCAGTATCTCTGTTCATAATGTGATGTGATAGTTCTGAGTAAATCCCCTCACTTCTTGTCTGGAAGCAAGTGCATGCAGCAAACTGCAGTTCATTTTAATATATGGATTTTTTTCTCTCTCTTTCGATCATTTCCTACAAACATTATGTGCACAGCCTTCGGGTGTTTGTACATCCTAGTCAGAGGTAAAAGAGACAGAAAGAAACCCCCCCTCCAGTCAGGGAGACGTCCAAGCTCCCGTCTGTCTTTCACGTCATGGTAACTCCACAGAAAGGGCTTTTTTTTTCTTTTGTGACAGATGTGTTTTAGGATGTTTCGCATGTCTTATTCCCCCGGTGCCACTCTCATGCCTCTTTTGCTCCCTCTTGGACATATAGAGATATTTATATATTATAAAAATAATGACTGTTGACATTGCTGGCTACTCTGAAAAAAGGCACTTCATTGAAATATCTGAGAATGACCTCTCCTCCAAAGTGATTTTGGGGGAGGGAAACTTGTAGTTGTAACTGTGATATATCAATTCATTTAACATCATGCTGTTTTTTCAGGTCTATTTTTGTGTTGGTTTTGAGTGGTTTTGTTTTGAGGGTGGCAAAATGTGTTGATTTTGTGTTTTGCCGGTTTTTTTCCCCTCTGTGGGCTAGAGATGTTAAAACCGGTAAGATTTTTCCAAGACTTCAAGGTAATCCGGCTTGGTTTGAAGTTTGGCCCTTAACTCGAGGTAATCGCTTTGGGATGGGTCGGGGTAGCAGCTTTTCCCCGCAGTGAAAAGCAATGTCTCCTTCAGTCGTGCATCCTGCTGCAAATCTGGGTACTGCATGCCCGGTGGGTGTGCATGTGCCACATGCATGTCCTTGAGTTTGGGGACTGTCCCATACAAACAGTCTACAAAGCCCACTGTTGGCGTGGGTCTCTGACTGTCAATTACTGTTGGGCAGAGGCCTCCATTCTCATGAAATCCTGCCATGTCAGCCGTGGCGTGGTTGACTGTGACGATGGTGTTGAGTTGAGAGTTGGAAACTGCCAGGGTCCACTCTCTCTCTTTCTCTATCAAGGTTCTGTAGTTACCTTTGCTATTGCTCCCAATGTCTTTCTTCTCTGAGAATTGCACTCTATCTTCCTCTGCTATCTCCCCCTCTCTCGGCTTATAGATGGGGTTGTTACACATCTGAGTCACGGGGTGGGGGATGTAATCATAAACGTGACCATGGGCATGTGTGTGACTACTGTGAGTATGTGCGTGCATACTGGGCACTGGTTTCTCTGGAGTGCAGGAGTTACCAGAACCACTCTGTCTCGGTGGGTCCTCAAAAATTCTGCACTGCATTTGGATCCCTGTCAGATCCACTTCAGAACGTTTCCTGAAGGGCAGCTTCTTCCTGCGACGAAGAACAAAAGCAAAAAGCCCGGCAGCCACAAACACAGCAGAGATAAAGAGAATGAGAAGGCTGAGTATGAGGACTGACAGAGGGATGGCCCCTCTCCCGCCAGCCTCCCCCATGTCAGTGCTCCCTGTTGTGAGGTCTTCCCCACCGGGCAAGGCAGGTGAAGGCCCTGAAAAATACTTAAGCTCAGGACAGATGACCTCAACCTCCAATAAGCGGAGATCTTTCCCAAAAGCAAATTCAGGCGTCTTGCAAATGACATCTCCAACGACGATGACGGAGGACAGCTTTTCCAGCCAGTGTTTGAGGGGGACGATATCACAGGAGCAGTCCCAGGGGTTTTGATGCAGATCAATTTTGACAATGGAGGTCAGGTGCTCTAGAACACCTCGCACAGGCAGAGAAAGGAAGTAGTTGTTGCGGAGGTTGAGGCGTGCAAGATTGGTGCCAGCAAAGGCATCGGTGGGAAGGGACCGTAGCAGGTTGTCATTGAGGAAAACCAGCTGGAGATTTGGCATTAAGGAGAAGGAGTTAGGTTGTATCTCACGTATGACATTATACTCAAAATAAAGATAATTTAACATCTGAAGCCCTCGAAACATCCCAGGTGTGAGTCGCTCAATGTCATTTCCATTCAGATATAAACCTTTCAAGTTTGGAAGGTTGATGAATGCACCCTCCTGGACGTACGATATCCGATTGTTTCCTAAATGCAGTAAATCCAAACTTGAGAAGTTCCAAAAATCAGAACGGTAGATTTTCTGGATTAGGTTCCCACTGAGATACAATTTCTTGGCATTTAGTGGCCGAGGCAGGAGCTCAGAGATGTTGTGGAAGCCTTTCTCCTTACAGTTCACTGTTAGCCCCAGGTCATTGATGTGAAGGTTGCAAGTACATCCAGCTGGACATATTATTGGGATAGGAGGCCTTGTTTGGTAACCAGCAACTGGTGGTTGGTTCAGTCCTGGGTAGATGCTACGAGGGGTTGGGGGGTTCTTTGTGGGCCGAGGTCTTTTGGTAGGCTTGACAACTCTTTCCTTATATTCCACAGAAGATGCTGTGTTGTGAAAGGAGGAGAGCATGGAGGACGGTTTCGTAGGCCATGTGTTCTCATTGCTGAAAGCAACCCGGGGAATTCCCAGTTTTGCCTCAATCTCTGCATCGGAGAGCTGTGGACAGAGCTCAGTGCGCTTGATTTCCCGTAAATCTTTGCCATGTAAGTGAAACGGGTACTCACATGTGATCTCACCTACCAGAGCTGTGTAAGGGATTCTCTCCAGCCATGTTTTCAGCTGGACAATTTCACACACACAGTTCCAGGGGTTTTCTTCCAGCTGAATTTCCATTAGGCTCCTCCCAACATACTCCAGCATGCCCTTATATGGCAAAGTCTTTAGTCTGTTTCCTCTCAGGTCCAAATGTGTGAGTAACACCGACCGAAAAAGATAATTTGGGAGCACTGGGATCAGATTGTCATTTAGTATGAGCACTCTCAATTTGTGGAGGTGCCTGAAGGCACCACTTTCAATCCGTTTGATAACATTGTAGTCTGCCTGTAGATACTCTAAACTCTCCAACCCCAGAAAAGTGTCATTTCGGAAAACTTCAAGTTTGTTTTCATGTAGGAACAGCCGTTTCAGTATTCCTAAGCCATTAAATGCTCCAGCATGGATGTCTTGCAAGGCGTTATTGCCTAGGTTAATGGATATAGCATTGTTCAGATGGAGGAAGCTGTTAAAATAAAGCTTCCTCATGGAGTTTCTCTGCAGATTCAGCTTGAAGGGCCGACTCCATATCTGGGAGATCTGGCTGACATTTGTAAATCCTTTACTGTCGCAGTGGACGTGAAAGATTCCCTCTTTGACCTCGCAGTAACAGGGCTCGAAGCAGGGCTCGTCGATCTCCTCGGAGTCCTCCAACAGTGGGATCGGGGTGGTCCATCCTAAGGCTATGGTGCTCAGCAAGGTAACCCACAGCATCCTCGCTGACACCAAGGGGATGAAGTCTCGGCTCCACAAAAAGAGCCACTTCACAGCACTGAAATACAGAGCATAAAATAGAAAGAGGGGGTGTGGGTGCAAGGAATTCACACAGACACACCTCACAGAAGCAGAAAAGCAACTTTGATATGCAACACAGACATGGTAAAGGTGAAAGGAAGAGAGGAAGGGTGAGTGGAATGGAGTACAGGTCTGAAATGAATACCAATTAATACAGAATAACACCGAGGACTACTCCAGACGTTGTGATATTGCTATCTCCAACTAAATGTAAGGATAGCACTCTAGGTGGGTAATATGATGCCCCTCGACGCAAACAAATCTCGACTCTGACAGTTAATGTCAGAGAATAGAAGGTATTGCAATTTATTATACAGGAGATATGCTGGTAAGGTCGCAATAAATCACCTTGGAGGATGTTTATCGCTGTGAAAAAAAAAAGGAGAGAAGGCAACAGCAGGATGGCGAGGTTAGGGGTGAGGAGACATCTCCCCACGGCTGGGTTTATTACATAAGAGGGACCTCAATCCCTCTTTTGGTAAATGAGAGTACCGGAAAGCGAAGTGGAAATTAAAGGAGGTGGATCAAGAATCCAAGACAGAAAGAAGATAGGGAAATAAGTTGGCTTGGTCGCCATTGCTGGGAAAAGATAGGAACAAAAGCATCTAAATATACGTCTATTCTCCTCTTAATTTAGTTAAAGGAGAAAAAAAGAAAGTAAAAAAAATGTTATGCAAAGCAAAACGAACCTTAAAATGTGATTTTACTAAAGCCGAGATGTCGGTAATGATGGCAGAAAACGTGGAAATCAGTCCAGCAGTTCCAAACGTTGGTAGATCCGACGTGCAGAAGACTGCACAGATCAAGTTTTTTTTTGTTTTTTTTTGTTTTTTCCTGCAGGTAATGTCCCAAATATAAGTCAGACAAACAGAGTAAACTGCCAACGCTTTCTTATTTAGATCGAAATTGCTCCAAAAAAAAAAAAAAATTATGCAACTTATTCTGTGTTCCCAGTTAATTGTGCAGTTTGAGGAGCGATGGCAAGTGGACAGCGCAGTGGGCGAAGCTCGTTTATGAGGCTGAGGCCGGCCGGCCTTGAACTAAATAATATCACACATGAAGAGGTTACCCACGAAACTATGCCATTAATCATAGTTATGACACTTAAACATACCAGTGGTGAGAATAAGAACTATAGCTTTGAAATAAACGGGCTGATGTAAGATTCCGTTCAGTACGTCTGTGCTGTTAATGAGGAAAAAAAGTCACACACACTAACGCACATGCACGCACACGCAAAGACACACGCACACAGCCTCTGGTTTTCTTTTTCAAGGCTGCGTGTGACTTTTCGTGCACGCACAGAGTTGTCCTTTCAAATAGGGGCTTCTGAAAATCCAGAGATGCGCTGGGATCATCTGCCGGAGCAGAGTCGCTGTCCACGGTGCTGAAACCAAAAGCCAAGCGACCGGAGGAGCAAACATGACGAAAGGGAGAGACAGACTGAAAACGTTGTTGTAAACAATAACAACAAATGTGTAACTGCTCCTCGGAAA